>NW_009700843.1:4051-22565 GCF_000703405.1 Apaloderma vittatum | reverse complement strand
CTGCTGAGGGCCGACTTTCATATATTGCTGAGAAGATAATTCTCTCTGGGGAGATGATTTCATCCGTTCGTGAGAAACGAGAAGGAGGCACAAGCAGAAGTGGCAAACCGTTGGGCACAGCTCGCACGCGTTTTTGGTTAGTCAAGGGTTGCCTTCGTTTAAGGGGGATTTTAAAGGAATGAGGATGAGTTGTAGAAAAAGAAGCAATGTCTGGCATAGGCCAGCAGCTTGAGGAGTAGGTGTTCATGGTGCTGTAAAGACTTCCAAAAATAGCTTTGTTCCTATTCAGATGCTGAGTTGTAGCATTGCTTAAAGGATATGAGACAGAGCAGAAAAATTGAAGAAAGAGCTACTTAAACTCATGTTCGTTGCCTAAAATGTTAAAAAGTGGTATTTGACTTTTTTTTTTTAGGGAAATACAGCAACAGGTGTTGTCACTCCCCAGGTGGTTTGATGTTCGTTTCGATATGTGTGTGGTCTTCACGATAAGCAAGGCTAAGAGACGTTGGTTTTTCTTGCCGTATGCTGGAAGGGGATTGAGTTTCCCAAGAATGGAGAAATCCACACTGAGGATCTGCTGAACAATGTGGTTCTCTAACCCAACAAGGTCCTTTCAAAAGGATCAACATACTGATATATTGATATATCAATATATATATCGATATGTATCACTGTGTCAATTTACCTCAATTGATATGTATCAATATGTATTGATATATCAGTATCTGAAATACTCTTAGGGTATGATGAAATTGCAATGTGAGAAGTTATTTTTTGATGACAGCATATAAAAAGGTAATGCTTTTTTAACAAGCTGCTGTTTCTTTCTCTTATATTCGCTTATTTTTCTAATGCGGTGACATGGTGGCATTTAGGTGGCAGCACAATGTATTCATGTGATGCTTATTGCTTCTGGAAAGACAAGTATCTTTTTGCCCCACTATTATTTCAAGAGCAACACTCGTTGAAGCTCTATGGGGTACAATGTGCATCCTTTCTGACGTGGCGTAGTTGCGTTTCTCCTACCACTGGTGCTGGATTAGTGGAAAGGATGCTTTTATTTCCCCTGAAGTTCTCTGAAGCTCTTGAGCTCTGCTAGGATAAAAGCGTCTTGTCTGCAACACTGGTGTGTAATTCCTGGACTCTGAAAAAGGTATTTTCTGCTTCTATTTTGGGCCTGGTGAGATGCTCCTCAGTGTGAATTCCTGTAGTCCTTGGCAGTGCCTCTCAGCTCGAACACGTCGTATCCTTTTTTAACAGATTCAGAGAGGTTTTTGTTGTAAAAGATTTTTTTTTTTTTTTAGACTCTATGTGTAGAATTTTTGACTGCAAATGAAAATATAAAGAGCCAAGCATGTGCTTCCTGAGATTTTGTGTCTGTTCATGGTTTAAACAGCTGTCTCTCTGCTAGCTGGATCTTCTCCACATTTCTCTGAATGTGACATTTGACATCAATTGATGCTTTCAGGCTATCAACTTCAGTTTTGTTTCCAGAAGCTGAGCTGCTCCGTGTACACCTGTAAGGAGCAAATCATGAAATCGTTTGGGTTGGAAAAGACATTTAAGTTCGTAAAGTCCACCTAGCAACCATTTAGCCAGTGAAAATCAAGCCAGCAAAGCTGCAAAATTGGATATTTTGGGTGTTCACATGGACAGAATTGCTGTGTTGCTGAGGGATGCTTGGTCAGATGCTCAGGCCCAGAGGCAATCTAGTAAAGCTTGAAGGTGCCTTAAATGTAATTTTGCCACTTGGATAAATGACAAATTTATCTTGGTGTTTGGAACAGGGGTTGACATGTCTCTGGCCGGCTGCTGCTTATTTTGTCATTAGAAGCAAAACAACCTATAGCAGTGGTTTGTCCCCCTTGAAAGTCTCCAAGCACTCAGGATACACAAAGCACTTCCTTAGTTTGTGGCTTTTTGTTTGTCCTTGCCATGCAGTTTACAGTTCTTGTTAGTTGTGGAGGGAATGTGAGAAGAGCAAGTTTAAGGTAAATGAGTGTCATCCTTATAGAGGATACAACAATTTCCTTTGGTGGTGTGGTTTTTTATAATTTTTTTTTTCCTGGAAGAAAAAAAAAAGCCAAGGGAGCAGCTGGAGGGGGCACAGTGCCCAATATGGCCTTCATTACCAGGCCTTGTTTGTCAGAACAAAGCTTTTAATGCTGCTGCCTTTTTGCTAAGTGCCCAGCCTTTCTTGCATCCTTACTCTGACACCATCTCATCAGTGAAGCTCTGGAACACAGAGAGACTTAAGTTCCAAGTGCCGCCAGTTCAGCAAAATAAAGCTGAAAAGGATGATTATTTGAATACTTCAACAACACTGCCACTCTTCACATGTAGGATGTGTGTCCTCTTCCAGAAGTCACAATGTGCTGACTTAAATCAGGAGCTCAGGAAAAAGGAATGGTCCGCAGCATGTTTTTGTTTGCACCATGTTTTTGGGCCTCCCAGCATCATGCAGAAGTGCTCTGACGGAAGTGAAGATGGAGATCACTTCTTCCATTCAGTTGCCTAAATCACAAGACCTCATCAACCCTTCCTGTAGTCCTTTTTCTTTTTTTTAGTATTTATTTTTTGCCCTCATCCATTCCTATGGTAGTATCTCGAGCCAGCAAGGCAGGAATCCTACAGACAAGAGCTTTGTTCACTGCGCAGCCCTGATTAATTCCTTGGATGCTTATTCATTGCCTGCACAGAAGGTGCTTTGACCTTGCGGGAAAGAGCAAGTGATCATGGTGTTATTCATGTCCATTCAGTTCCTTGTTCATCAGAACCGTTTGCAACAGCTTCTACAAGTAATTTGTTTCGCAACAGCTTTTCCTCTAAATTTCTTTTTTTTCCCCCCTTCTCATTTTCATTTTGTCTCAGCTGAGAAGTCTGGTAGGAGCTCGTAGATGTCCACATGACATGCATCATTGAGAGCGTGGTGAATGGGTAGCAGCAGCCTCACCCATCCTCTAAGGAGAGGAACCGTTGAGAGACTGGTGACTCACTGGGGAATATCAAAACCTCAAGACATTCCAGGCTCTGGAATCTACATCTACATATCATCTGCAGAGGCGCTTCATGTATCCATGGGCTTCTTAAACAGCAAGAAATGTCTGATTCAAGTATGGGTAAACAGTTCATTTCCAAAAGAGTTGGAAGGATCTCTGGCAGCAAGGAGCTTCAAGGCGACAAGCTGAAATGCAAGTCTCATCTTCTACTATAGGCCAGAAGCTGATAGAGTTGTTTAATTGGTAGAATTGGGTAAATCTGCATTTTTAGGTAGCGCCACCTGCAGCACATCGCACCACAAAGTTCTTTGAGAAGGACCGCTGTCGATGTTTAAGTGATGATAATGATGTTTCTCTCCCTTCAGCAAACAGCAGGAAGAGAAAAACCTGAACATGGAAGAGAAAGATGATAAAATAGAGAGTGTTAAGCTTAAGCGTTGTATAGCTGATCAAACGAGCTGTTGTGTAAGTCTGTGCAGTGATAACTACAATGTTGAGCATCTACATGTGCTTTGCAGCATCAGATGTGTGTCAGTCTGGCACCAGTTTTGATGCCACAGGGGTGCTGTTTCGGGTACAAGGTTATTTGCTGCTGCAGGAGAGAAATTCGGAGAGCTGTTGTGCCAATATATATTCAGATTAAGCTGTGAAGTATGTTTAAATTGGCCGGTTTTTCATCAGATTTTTCAAGTTTATCTGTTTGAGGAATTTCTGCCTCACACGGTATGCATTTTAACATGCCGGTGGATGGATAAATCCAGGCTGTCTTGAGCAACCAAGCCTGTTATGGTTGCCTGCGGATTGGGAACGGGGAGAAAGCTTTGCTGATTTTGTAGTCCCTTGTCCACGTTATGGGATGTCAGAATAAAACCAAGTGAACTTTGCTTCCAGAAGTGCCCCTTTAGCAGCCTCATCGCTGACACTAATCTCCGTTTTTTCCAAATCATCCAGTACTTGGCAAACTCCATCCATGATTTCAGGCTTTAGCTGTCACAGATTATGTATGACGGGTACGGATGCTTCCAGTGGACAGTTTATTTTGGATTTGCGCCCCGTGTTGCTTATGCTGCCCCTGAAAATGAAAAGACTGAGATTAGGCTTTCTGAATGGAAAAATAAGAAACTACAGGAACAAAACCTCTCCATTTCAGATAACTTTTCCAAAGGTAATTGAAGCATCCTCCTTTGTTTGGTATCCCTTAAGGAATAGTGCTTGATAAAAAAATGCAGCCCCCAATGCACGAGCAATCATAGTATGTGGTTATATATTCATTTAATTTGAGAAAGCACACTTACTGCCAGTGTTTATGTGTATTAAACTGTGGCCAACTAGTAAAAGACTACGTCGTGTAAAAGTAAACCACTATGTACAAGTTTGGTGTATGCACAGAGTCTCGCTGACCGTCGTAATTTTAGCATGCTTTTTCGGTGAAATGCCAGCATTTCTTTTCTGTAAGCCTACATAAGTGACTTGGATGTCATGTAATTTTTTATATGTTCTCGTTTAAATGTAGACACGTAGCAACGTGAGGTGCCTTTAATTAAAAATAGTGCATAAAGCAAGTCTTTGCGGGTTGCAAAATACTTACTCTCTTCTGTTCTTTTCATGTTCCTTTTTAATTTCTGCATCCAAATGCAAAAATATTGGTAATTTAAGAAGTCACAACAGCCTGCTTGAACAGTTGTCATTAGGAGAGCCTTTCTCACTGACATATGCTAATTACCTAATTACCCATATTTAATTGCAATGTTTTCTCCAAAATGCTTTGGGAACTGACTGTCTGCAAGAGGCGTGTTTGATGTTGAGCGGAGCCCATGCGCATTGGCAGCTGGGAGACCACAAGCAATTATCTTCATTAATACTTCTCTGACCTAATATAAGGCTCCGAGACATGTTTAGTGTTGTTAAATTAAATCCTAAAGCCTCCTGTAATTTATATGGCTCGAATGAATGCCTCTTTGCGTTCTGACCTCGCTAAATTTCATAGTCGTTAGCGGAAGCATCCGACATTGGGGTTGTTTTGGGGGAGGGCTTGGCTCTTCTGCCTTCCTGGGGCTTTTAGCATCTCTATGGGGTTCATGCTCTGCTTGCGATTCTGACGGATTCAAGTTGTTTGGATGCAGAAGACACAGATGCTTGTTATTCTACCGAGTCCCCACAGAAAAAGCATCTAGAGAGCAGTGAGGAAAGCTTTTGGGTAGGTGAGGTAGAGCAGCCTGATGTTTCGTATGGGATTTATTGAGCTTGGATATATTTAACAAAGAGGGAGGAGGTGGAAGGGACGGACGGTTTGCTCAAGGTAACCAATTTAAAGTCCTGTTTGCAGTTCTCACGTGAGTCAGCGGTCTTTGATAGACTCTGATAACCTGAGTAAAAAGATCCAGCCCTCTTCTCCTAAGCTTTGAAGTAAAAACTCGAGGAAGAATTATCTAGCTTAAGTGTGGTGTTGTGTTTTGTGTTTTTTTTTCTTGAAGGAAAGCTGATGCTGGAGCTAGACAAAGAAATCTCAACCCAGCACTTAACTGACATCACCCCTGTTGCATCTGTGCCTGGAGTAAAGCCCTATAGGAAAGCAGCTGGAGCACTTCCCAGTATATGATATATGTCCTGCTACCAAGCAATGTGCCGTGAATCCCTGCCAGATGTATTTCACTGTGACATATTCATTTCTTTGCTTTGAGTAGCACGTGGCTGGGGATAATATACTTCATGAAATATAGGAGTAAGAACCAGTGCAGTGTAAAATAATACTTTTCATTTGAGGGCCTCAGGAATTTTGTCATAAATGAAACAGCCTTGCGTGGATGTAGATGATGAGGGTGGCAGTGCTCGGACTGAAGGTCTTGGATCTGGGTACTCGGGAAGGAGCACGGGGACAGGGTGACTGTGTGAAAAGCTTCCTCTGAATACCCTTCCCAACGTTGAATATTTGAAGCTCAATAGCTCCCTAAACCTGATGTGGGTTTTGACCTCGTGTCCCTGGAGGTGTTTAAAAGCTATGTAGATGTGGTGCTCAGGGACGTAGTTTTGTAGTGGACTTGGCATCACTGGGTTAACGGTTGGACTTAAAGATCCTTTCCATCCTAAATGATTCTATGACAAAGAAGATATTTTCCTTTTGGTTGGAGTATGCCTTTAAGGTGATATTATTAGGTTTGGGTTGGCTTTTTTGTTTTGGTTTTTTTTGTGGGTTGTTTTTAAGTTATTTTGTGCAAGCATCCAAAATCTCAGAAGGTTTAGTTCTCTTAACAACATCTAGAAAACATGTAATTTATATACAGAGATTAAGCCAGTGCTGGGAGAGTCAAGAGGTGTTTCCCAGCGTCACGGTTGGCTGAGTGATGCCTTTCCTAAGGTGGCATGAAGTATGCAAACCTGGAAATAGAGGCACATAGTCTTAAATAAGTTGTTTGATAATATTAAACAGTAAGGCTGTAGCAACTTTTGATGTGAGGAGAAAGCCACTGTTGATTTGGTGGGCTGGGTGGCATACTACTCACAAAAATATTTTGTTCTCCATAAAATACACTGAAAATCACAGAGTCTTTTGAATCTTTGATGTTTAAAAAACAAATATCAGCAGAAGCTAGAGGTGCTGTGGGTAGAGGGGAGTGGGGAGTGTTTGTGTGTTAAATACCTTTATTTATTACAACTTTGGTGTCTGAGAATCCTGCTCTCTTTTTCTGATGTCGGTTGGGATTCACCGTCTGCTGTCTTTAAGGCGATCGCTATTGTCATTGAATTACTCTGTTGCATCTCGTGCTGCACGTCAACTGTTTTTCTAAGGATCCTTGTCAAGATAAAACACCTAACCTGTTTTTGGTTTGCGGCTGTTTTTTATTTGTTTTTTTCAGCATTGTTAACATGATGACCTGACAAGATATAGGATGGTCCTGACTACGCGGCGCAGGTACTGATGGGAAAGGATCCAATATGAGTGTAAATGATGTTGGAGGAAGACGACGCTTTGAGGATAGCGAGTACACGTTGCACATATACCCCGGGAGCATCGCAGAAGGGACTATCTACTGCCCCATTACCGCCAGGAAAACTTCCACTGCCGCCGAGGTGATTGATTCGCTCATTAATAAACTTCAGCTCGAGAAAACAAAATGTTACGTCCTTGCCGAGGTGAAGGAGTTTGGTGGGGAGGAATGGATCCTCAACCCTACGGACTGCCCCGTCCAGCGCATGATGCTGTGGCCTCGCATGGCCCTGGAGAACCGCATCAGCGGCGAGGATTATCGCTTCCTTCTGCGGGAGAAGAACCTGGACGGGTCCATTCACTATGGGAGCCTCCAGTCCTGGCTGCGGGTGACAGAGGAGCGCCGCAGGATGGTGGAGCGTGGTTTCCTTCCCCAGCCGCAGCAGAAGGACTATGACGACTTGTGTGGCCTGCCCGACCTGAACGAGAAAACGCTCCTGGAAAATCTCAGAAACCGCTTCAAGCAAGAAAAAATCTACACTTATGTAGGCAGCATCCTCATTGTTATTAATCCGTTCAAGTTTCTACCTATTTATAACCCTAAGTATGTCAAGATGTACGATAACCATCAGCTGGGAAAGCTGGAGCCCCATATCTATGCCGTGGCGGACGTGGCTTACCACGCCATGCTTCAGCGGAGGAAGAACCAGTGCATCGTGATTTCGGGAGAGAGCGGCTCGGGAAAGACACAGAGCACCAACTTTCTGATTCATCACCTCACCGCCCTCAGCCAGAAGGGTTTTGCCAGCGGAGTAGAACAGATTATTCTTGGAGCTGGACCAGTGCTTGAGGTAAGATGGGAACGATAGTAGCGTGGAAACTTTTTAACGGTGCGAGAAAAAACAAACCCAACCCAAGCGATTGGGGTTTTGTTATGACACCAGGCTGGGGTTAGCTGCTAAATGATAAAATTACAACAGTATTAGTGCTAAGAGAAGGTTGTGTTTCTGCCTATAGAATGCTGCCTGCTTAAAAAAAAAAAGTTCTGATCGTGAATGCTTGATTCAGCTGGTGCCATTAGTTGCTTTATGAGGACTTTTCCTGTGTATGAGAGGAGATAAGATGAACTGCACCATTAACTTTACAGATAAGAAACTCTAAAGGATGATTCGAGCATTTGTTAATTAAATTTGCCTCAAGTTTGCCTCATAACTCTTTGAAATGCTTTTCCTTAGAATTACCAGTTTTGCTTGTTGAAGAGTTTTGTGTGTCAAAGGCTGTGGGGGAAGTGAGCATCAGCTCTGGCTCTGACGTTCATCTTGGAAGCTGTGATCCAGCGAGGTGGCTTCATAACTGTTATTTATTTGAAACCTCTGTGTGCCTGTTTGGTTTCTGGTGTGCTTTTTAGTGTATCTTGTAGGACCATCACCTCATTCTGTGATGGTCCACTTTATGGTTCTTTATTCAACAGGGAGAGAGGGTGCAAGAAATTTCAGGAGGGTGCAGTTTTGTCCTCCTGTGTTTCGTGACCTGAAGTTTAAAAATCCTACTTGCTTACCTCTTGGGTGGAGAGATGGTTTATTGGTGATGCTGTTTTGGGACTATGCACAGGGGAGGGATACACTAAGCCACTCTCACTTTCCTTTCGCAAGATCTGCAGCTGTTTTGAAAGGGAAAAAAAATAAAGCTGAATCATATCTGTTCTCTCTTTTGCTTTTGGGACAGCAGTTTGCATTCCTTCGTTCTGGCAGCTGGATGGCTGCTGTTGTGCCGCTCTCACTGCCTCCAGGTCTCTTGCAGAAAGCAAGGGTAATCCAGAACTACTACTGCTCCTGCCAGCGCTGGTCCCAAGCACTCACAAATCATGCAGGCTTCAAGAGAAAATGCACGTACTTCTGCTTTTCCTTACCTTCCAAAAGCTGCTGAAAAAAGGACTCTTCCGAGCAGATCTGTTGCAAAGGGTTGTGTTACCCCATGGCTTGTTTGCAGATTTGGTTGATGGCTAGAGTGCCTTTTTATCTGTAAATTTAAATGCCAAACTTCTGTATATTTTTTTCCTCTTTTTCTTCATTCTTCTCCCCTCCTCCAGACACCTCCTTCACTTCCCTTGATTTCCCTCTGTGTATTTAAATCGTGTTCGGCTAAGGCTTGTGTTTTAGGAGGTAGCGACTTCCGATTTAGGGAACAGAGCACAGTGAGTAAGAGTTTAACTGGACCCATTAACCTCTTTTTCCCTCCTCGCTTGCAAAGCATCTCTGGTAGCACAAGTGTTTGTACCAAACCACCCATTCCTGAGAACGTCTTCACAGTCATGCTCGCACGGCGGGAGCGGAAGCAGAGCAAAATTCAGATTATTTTTAATTATTTTTTTTTCCTGCAGCTTCTCTGTTTTCTTAATTTACCTTTTGGAATAGCCTCAGGCTATTGTTTGTATTTTTTTGTTGTTGTTGCACAAGATTCCTGTGAGCCTTGTCCAAATTGCACTTTTGGGGACAGCTGTCAAGGTGAGCTGTTATGTAACGGATGCTACGTGGTAATATCGCCCAGGATGCAACAGATACTGTAGTAACAGGTGTACAGAGACCGAGCATATCCTTTTAAAGTGTGTTTGAGTGAAGTCCTCTGGATTTTCTTTTTTCCTATGATGGGATTCAATAAGCAAGGTTTGATTTTTGTAGCCGTGCTCCTCGGAGGGCTTGCAATATGCCTTTTTTATTTTGTGATAAATAATATTATAAAATATTTGCATATCTGTATACTACTTATTTGTGATAAATGGTTATTACTTAAATACCGTACTTTTTTCCTAATACCAAGGATCCAGTTGTTTGGAAAAGATGATTTTCTTTATTTTTTTTCTATATTTTCCCACATTTACTTAGAAAGCACATTTTTCTCTATCAAAAACTGCTTTTTCAGCAGACTATCTGTAGAGCTGAGCTTACCGAAATTTTGCTTTCTGGCCGTTTAGTTTCAAGGCTGAGCTTCTTAAATTCAATTATTTACTGGAGCAACAGGAGGAAGAGTTGCATGTGCTGCAATCTCATTCTGATATTCTTCATGCAATACTTGAGAAAAAAACTTTGTTATGCTCAGCTTGGTGCTTCGTCGGGGACCCAAAGGACAGGTAGCCTTTTGCAGTGGCAGCATCGCCGTTTGCGTTCCTGCTAGGTGGTGGTTTGCATAGAAACCTTAGAAACAGCGGCTGGAATTGCTCTTTAATTTCTGGAGCGATATTAATAGGTGCGTTTCGCTTGTATGAGGAGGTTGCAGCGTCAGTCTTAAGGTCTAAAAAGTCTGAAAGCTGTTCTTTTTCTTTTTTTTTTGAATCCTGCTTAATAGAGCAACGACTACAAGCTTTGGAGTTTTATTTTGTGGGACTTTGCCATGGTCCATCCCTTCTTTTTCTGGAGCTGACCTGAGCTCTGGCAGCAGCAGCAGCCGAAGAGCTGGCCCCTGGTAGGTGCGAGTGAGAATGACACCACCCTGCCAACATAGCAGTAGATGCTGCTGAATGTTTCGAGAGCGAAACAAAGAGCTATTGAGCTGAGTTGGATTTTTTTGTTCTTTTTTAAAAAATCAATTAACTAGAAGAATTGAGCGTGTCCGGGACTTTCAGTGTATTCCAGTGGCATCGGAAAACGCGGAGACACTAAAAGCTAAACGTGCGTGCGTCCTCCGAGCGATTTGGCCAGACGCCTGCAAGACCTGGAGTAATCCCAGGTGCGACCTGGCTCTGCTGGCAGATCCCTCCTGAGACGCGCAGCCAGGCTAAAGCGCTGCTGGTGTTATACAGCAAATCCTGGTGCGGTTATTTCCCTGCTAAAAAAGTCGTTACTGCATCCAGCATGTTCGTATTTTCACTTGGAATGGTATTGGGGGTAAACTTCGAGTATTTGAGTTTATTCGCTATTTCTTTTTCCTTGCTCCTGCTTGGAATGGTAATAATGGGATGTGAAACTTCAGTAAATTCACATTCTATTTTCCTCCTTGGAGCAGTATTAATGGGAGGTAACCAAATGTCACTTTAAAAAAAAAAAAAAGAAGAAAAGAGAAATATTATCTAATTTAGTGAATGATATTCGGTTTCCAATACGCGATTTTGAAGTAATTAGGTTGTGTCCTGTGGCTCTAGAGATTTTATACCTCAAGAGGAAAGGGAAGACTCATTATTCTGCTCATTACTCCCTTCCGATCATTTTTTTTTTTACCAGTAATATATGTGATTACCATTGGTCTCCTGTGTGGTCTGAACTTGGGGCAGGGGTTTAATGCAGCACGCAGGATTTTTTTTTTTGCCTGGCGTTCTTCCCTCCCCAGGGCAGGGAAAGGTTAGAGAGCGAGCAGTGCGCAGAGATTATACAGATGATGCCTAATGTGGGAAGAATTTGTGCAGGCCCCCGCCAGCAGCAGGGACACAAAGGAGTCATAGAGCAAGGCTCATGCACCAAATGCTTTGCACCAGCGCTTGCAAAATGCTGTTATTCTTCAGCTGGGGAGACTTTACAGTTTCAGGCCTTCGTGTCAAACAGTGTCTTGTTCATCCCTTTTGCTGATGCTGAATTATTCAGTATTTTCACTTTTTTGAACATCTTCCTGCAATATTCAGATTGGCTGTATTGGTGGCTGAGTTTATTATTGTTATTTTGCTCTGTTTGCTACCTTCAGCAAACATTTTGTTGCCCTGATGTCCACCTTATTGTTCTTGAATGACAAAAATAGTTATTTCTGACCCGAGATGACTGCAGGAAAATGGATTAGTTATTAAAGGAGGTTTTTGTGAAGCTGCCTTTTTCTCCTGCCTGCAGAATTAGTGACTTTTGTTTCCAGAAGGGAAATGTTAAATTGGATTGAACCTACAGATCCAAGCATCCCATTTTTTTCCCCTTCCCTCCTCGCCATCTCTTTTTTTGGGGCACTTGTTTTCTTTTGTCATTCCTTCTCATTCATGCCTTTCCCTTTTGTATCCTTTCCTTTAATTTTCTTTCACTGATCTTTTAGGGTTTCACTTTGTCCTTTAACAATCTATATCTAGATAGAGATTTTGTTGATATCTAGTTATTTTGTAGCTAGAGATCTAGAATATGTAGATATCTGGATCTTGAGATCCATATTTATGGACCTCTAGTTATCGAAGTATCTGGATATCTAGATTTTTTTAGGTATTTATCTCTATAGATATCTAGATATCTATATATTTGTGCAAGATAATCCTGAGTAGAGACCACATATTTATACTTACCTACAACTGTAGTGAAACCAGGTGATGCTCACCATTATACAGTATTAGAGAACAACTGACTTAATATCTTTTTAATCTTCCACTGAGTTACTACACCAATGTATCTGTTAATTGGTTTTGTATTAAATTTTTTTTTAAACTGGGATATCAAGGTGCGTATTTGATAAAGCGACCTCTTTCTAGATAGTTTTTATTCTTTCGTTTTTCTTTATATATATTCATGAAATCGTATAATGTTAACATGGCACTCTGATAAGCAATGGTTTTGATCAAAGATCATGCTGCTACTGTCCAATAAGGCTTCTGTGAGAACTTAATATCGATAGCCAAGGCTTTTAGTACCGATAACGGACTACTTATCCCTGACGTGCGTAGTTAATACTGCACTGTATTTTCCTAGTCATGGAATGAGAAATTAATACCCTAGTAGGGATTTGGTTTCTTTCCCCCTTCCCTACTCCCAGTCAAAACACAGGTTTTGTTTTTGGGACTGCTTGCTGGGGCCCTTGGGCCTTTTTTTTCTGTGGCTGGGGAACCTCTATCGGGTTTAACGTGCGGGGCTGGGGTACTGGGCAGGTGCCAGGTAGGTGCTGTGCTGCGGCATGCTCGCCCTTGGTGGGGAACGGAAGAGCCTGAGAACAAGGAGCCTTTGTAGGACGGGGACTACACCCAGCTCTGGCAGTAGCAATGGACAAAATTTGGATTTTTAACAATTTCTGCCATCCCTGACGTGCTCCCCTCTGGGTCCTGCGGCAGAGCAACTCAGGCCACCTACAATCGGGACTTAGTTTCCTTCGTGCAAATAGCATCATCATCGGGGGTTGTGTCAACAAAAATGTGCAGACCTGAGGATCGTTGCCCATCTCTTCCATGGCTTGGAGAAAATTGCATTTTCTTTGTGGTTTATATATCCACCTGATATAAAGAAGCTTAATCGTGTGCCCTCTTGTTGGCCGGTTTTACCAAATGCAACAGGAATCAATTTTAAAAAGTAAGGCAGGGAGCTGCTGCGGTTTGTTCAGCCACTAAGGTTAAATATCATATAGAGGTTATGTTAAAGCTCAGTGGAGTCTGTGGCAGAGGGTGATGGAGCAATCCTTCTCCAAACCCCCGTCACCCCAACCTCGCCAAAGCTCATGGCAGCTATTTGGGGTAGGCAAATAAAATCATTGTTTGCCGTATTTGTGGAAGGGATCTGCCTTAACTGCAGCAGCCGAGTTCGACTCGCTTTTATTCGCTTAATTAAGATGGATGAGGGATAAATGTCGTGCCAGACAGCTGAGCCTTTGGCTTTGTCGCAGCAATTGGGGATTTGGACTTTTACAGGCAAAGGCTGCAATAGAGAAGATGAAAGGACAAGCTGAAAAGTCTGAAGAGTTACTGTTGAGTTTTAAACAGAGTTGACATTTTTCAGATTGTTTATTTCAAGCCATGAAGGCTTCACCTCGTCTTCATCCAACGTCCCGGCAGGACATTAAGCAGGAGAGGAGGAAGTTTCCCTGTCAGTCCCATTGCTTTGAGTCACTTTGGCACAGGGATCTCCTAAACTGGTGGTGATATCTGTCTGATAAGTCTCGATGGGGTCTTGGGTGGTCAACTTGACTTCATGAAGCTTGTGATGACTACTGTGGGTTTATCTTTGTCCCGGCCAGCACCACAGGAACAGCAGCACGCTTGCTTTTCGGCTTATAATTGGACTGCTTTACTGCTTGCTGCTTCACCTGGTAAGGATAAAAGCTTTAGAAGAGGAAGAGATGGTATGATATTGTTTAAGAATCAAAATAATTTGAAATTTAACACAGAACAAGCCAAACTGGGACGGCTGACAGTTACAGATAACCACTGTTTATAGTCGTGAAAGCAAATTGTGTCAGTTGTTACTGTTACACCGGGAAACACTATAATCCACTACAGGAGAAGTAGGGATCTGAGTAACTCTGTTTATTTCTCATTGAAGTGTTGCTGGGCGTATTTGATGCTTTTTAGTTTACCAAGATGGTGAATTTAATGTGGACTAGGTCAAGCTCTTATGGGCGGTCTGGATTTAATGTAGCAGTTACTGAGTGATTCCTATTAAAATACTTAAATGCTAATGCCACACACTAAAGAAATATGAATGTTGAGGGGTGAAAAAAAAAGAAAATAATTATTAAAAAGACCTTTTTAGAACAAGAAACTGTTTAAAATTGCACCCTTCCCTCATTACCATTTCCAGGCAAGTGAGGTTTTGAAGGTGGTGAGCATAGTTCTCAAGAAAAGGGGCATGTGTACCAAGAAATGCTGCGGGGGGAAAGAAAAGTTCAGCAATTTCAGGCTATAATACGATTTAAAAAACCCCCAGTCTTACTTTTTTGCCAGTATTCTTCAGGTTTGTAATATCTTTGTGCTTGATAGGAGAGCATAGGAACAGAGAAATGGGATTCCTGTGCGGCGACTTTGTGGTGGGAATCAAAGATTTACTGGTTGTCCCAAAACAGACAGATTTACTTAGGGCTTTTAATCGGGAGAAAAATCTTGGACAAGTAGCCGTGCAAGGGATGCCAAAGGAAAATGAAAGCGTGTGGACATGAGAAGGGTGACACGTCAAAACTTCCATCTGGTTTATCATTGAGGAGATTTGAAATTGTAAAAAGAAAAGGAGAAAAAAAAAAAAGACAAGGAGGAAAGAAAAAGACAAAGCAGATTGAATAACATGAAGTCTTTTTTTTTAAGTATTTAAGGACATCCAACGCAATGTCCTAAAGAGTAGAAAATTCTGGGTTTTTTTTGCAAATGTAGGTGCAGAGCCAGCCAGGGAAGATTTGGGGGTTACTTCCTTAAAATAACTTTCTCTACAAGGCTTCTTCGTTGCAAATAAAACTCTGCAAGCTTTAGGAACACACTCCTATGGTTTAATTTCAGGCTCTGAAAAATGTGAGGTTGGAAGTATTGGAGTTTATTTCTTTATCGCCTAGGCTACAGCTGCAGAACCGGCGATGCTCACAGGAATGTATTTGAATTATCAGGCTGAACTCAACATTTCTGGGCCAGAGTTTTCTTGGTATTTGGAGGCCTCTGGGATCGAGGTTTCCTTGCCAGCAGGTCGTAAATTTGAGCCAGGCTTTTTTACCTTAGTCAGGAAATTCACATTTGAGCTTTAGTTAAGCTGGGATTCACAGTGATCTAATCCGAGCACACTGCCAAACCCAACCTGCCATTTATTTTATTTTATTTCCAATTTTTGTGTCACTTTGTTGCTCTTTTTCAGTTTAGCCTACATGTTTCGGATCGCTTGATTCCCTCTCCATTGTGTGTTTTCCCCAAGCTGTTAATCAGAAGTGGCTGAATGCACCCAGTCACCCTGCACAGATACCTCTGCTCGGGGCAGGTGTGGTGATAATTTTAATTTCTCCAAAGGGCAGCTAGCGGAAAGTGTGTGGTGGTATTTTGCAGGTAGTGGGAGATTGTGTGTGAATATATATATATGTATATGTGTATATATACATACACACATAAAATATATACACAAGCATATAAAAATGTGTATTGCAAGAGATATAGAACTCCAAAATAATATATAAAATAGTAGTGCCTTCTATTATATGTAATATAATATTGATACAATTACATATACACACACCTAGAAATCTGCTTTGCAGATGTCATCTAGAAGTCTACAATAATATATATACTAATAATATCTGTGATGATAATATATACGATATAACACCACGCACCAAAAAAATCTGCATTGCAGGTGTCATGTAGGAGTCTAAAATAATTAATCAAGTAAAGCCCTGCCTCGTTCTCTGGAACAAGCACTCTCCTTTTAAAAAAGCATTATTTTAACTAAATTCTCAAGGCTCAGAAGAATGTGGGTAACCCCTTTTCTACTGGAAGAAGGCACATCTGTGATGGATGCTTAAAATATTTTTGAAGAGTAGTTAGCAATGGAAATTTGTCTGATATTTTAATTGTTGCATCTGTTAGTGAAAGGGTGAGGTGCATTTATATATTTATTGCTTGTTGGGTACGAGTGGTCCCATCAATTAACTCTGGTACCTAGGTGTGTAATTGGGAGTTGAAAAGGATGTCAAAGCTAATTTAAAATTACATGTACTGTCAGTTTTAAAATAATTTAAGCAAATGCCTCAGAAGAGCAACTGGTTTAGCATCAAATAGGGAAGAAAAAATATTGTGGAGAGAACAAAGACCTTCAAAGACCTTTCCTTGTCAGTTAATCCTAAAAATTCAACAAGGTCCGTTTGTACCCAAACTCCTTTTCTTTCTCTCGTGCTCTCAGGGTAACAAGTGAGCATTCAGGGGCTGGGAAACCTGGATTAATCCTGGGCTTGGGGCTGCTTTGCAACATCACATGCTGCTTTCTACGGTGGGCTGTGAAGGAGAAAACTCTGTTTTCTAGGCTTGCATTGTGAGTACAATATTTGTAATAATAGAGACACGATATAAATAGGCTCGTGGCAGAAGGGGAATATACGGGTAATGAATGGGTGCGACCTGCTGGTTGCTGTCTTGGTTTTTCTTTTTGGCTTGTGCTACCCTTCCTTCTCTCTAACATCTGGTTTTCATCTGCTACAGGAAAGCCAAATAATTTCAATAAAACTGGGAGAAAAGATATCACTTTAAAAGTCCCAAAAGCCAATATATTGATGTTAACTTGGTTTTCCAGGGGGATTATTAATTAAATTTATCAGCCAGGATTATTGACAGAATGGATGCTGCCTTGGGTGCTCGAGGAAACGCGTTATCTGATGGCCAACAGCTTAACGAGGTCAGAGCAACGCGTTTTTCCTTACGAGGGGCTGAAATGATAAATAGCAGGAGTGGAGGTTACTCAGAGTTTTGGTGCTGATGTCTCAGCAGAGTGCTGAAGTGCCAAGGCAGCGTCACCGAGCGGAACAGCCTCGTTGCAGCGGGACCAGTTGCCTTTGCTCAAGAATTTAGAACGCAGAAATATCTGCGTTTCCGAAGTTGTCAAATACTAAATATCCAGAGAGAAATGTATAATATAGATGCAAGTCATTAATAGAAAATAAATATATAACAGATATCCAGTAGACAACTATAACCCAAATATATATACACACACACACACACACACACATGAGAGAGAAATACGAAATAAAAACATTATTTTTTAACTCCGAGGTTGTCATTGAGGCTAATCGTAAAGTTTAGAGGTAGTGTGGGTCAGAGTCTGCTTAATCTCTGTTGTGTTAGTGGCCCCCCACCCACCCCAGCCCAAGTTTTAATTGCATTTTATTGATCATTGGGCTTTTAAAGCGGTCCATAAGCTCTTAGCGAGGGCTCAGTGGCGTGCAAATGGAGCACTCATCTTGCTACAAGCAGTATTGACCCAAGCGGTCAGGTACTCAAGGAATATTTAGTAATTTCTTCTTTTTTTTTTTTTTCTGCCCATTTAGGCCACAAAACTCTTGAGGATCATTAGATCGTCTGCTTCTGCCCTCACTGGGTTTTTATTGCTGTGATGACTTCATTAAGATACAAGAGAGCAAAATATTTCTATAATCGTGTCAGTTTGGCAAAAGAAACGTAACTGGGGGAAGAAGCTTTCTGAGTAACTAGGTTGTCTGACCTGCTAGCCTGGGGCGTAAAGGATCTGTGAAGTCTTTAGGAGCCGTAAATTTGCGTTTTGACTTTGATGGTGGTCATTTTGAAATCGCTTTATGGCTATCGTGTTGAAAGATCTTGAGCACTGATTTTTCCAAAGAGTTTAATTAAGTTTCTAGCTTTCAATTGGCAATTCAAAAAGCAAAATAGGTGAGAGTTTACTACTAAGTAAAAAGTCAAATAGCTTTGAGCTTGCCATTAAGTTTCATAGGTAGGGAGAAAATGCTGCATTTCCAGTCATTTGACTCCATTCAAACCACTTTTGATTTGACTTCTCCCCAGGTCGCCAGATCCACACCTGATTGTGCTTGGGAGCGAAAGTTCTCTGGAAAAGGATGCATGGTTGGGGGCTAGGGCACTTGCGATTACTTAAAACGTTTTCATGAACTTCTTAAGGTGATGTCAGTGCTCGGCGTTTATCTTCACTGACTTTGGATCTCCTTAATGCCTATTCTGGCCTTTCCCCCTCCCCCCTTTTTTGTAGTCCCTGAGAGCGTGGGATTGTTTTTTATCCACGCCTTGTTTCGGTTTCCACCTGGGTTTTAATTACTCTAGTGACTTGAGACTAGGCAGCTGATGAATTTTCAGTAGCTCCCGGCTGCCTGGATGTCATCCAAGGGGAGAGACAGGGAAGAAAGAGCAGAAGAAAGGAGGGATGACCAGGGTAATAGCCTCCACGGATCGGATGCTCGAGGCCGGGGGACCAAAGTCTTCCCG
>NW_009700843.1:0-4020 GCF_000703405.1 Apaloderma vittatum | reverse complement strand
GCTGAAATCCGGCCAGCACGAGGTAGGACAATCGTTCTGCTGTTCTCTTCGGGAGTTATAAACAAGAGGATGAGGCTCAGCAAGAGAAAGGAAGGTTTCTTTCTGCATTTTTCTTTTTTTGTCAGGTCTTTTAGCTTCTTTTTCCATGCCTGTTCCTCTGTGACTGCAGGCAGGGCTATTTAGAGAAGAAATGCTGGTTTCATGTGGGTTTAATTTTTTAATATATTATTTTACTTGCTGATTCAAGTCAATGAAGAAATACATTTAATATCCTTTCTTTAAAAATGAGGAAAAGCAACAGATTGCTGTCTCTCGGCGGTAATTTTATAGCTCTGCATATGGAGGGAAGGTTTTGGAAGTGGACAATATGCGATGTAGAAATTCAGATCTGGATCTAAGATGCCTTCCAGCCTTCTTTTTGCCCTGCTGAGACCGATCGTTTCACATACACACACTCTACTGGGTTTGATTCGCATCATATAAACTATCCTCCCTGTTGTTTGCCTGAACTGAAGAGAGATCCAGATCTCATCCCATCCTGGGTGCTTGGGCAGTCCACCCTGTGCTGGGAGCACATGTAGGATTCTGTGTCACCACCTTCCAAAGAATGGATGAAAATGTGGTTTTATGCAGGTTGTAGATTAAATATTGCTGCTCAGCACGGGGAGTGATTGTTTTTTCCCTTCCTTTTTCACATCTCGGCTCATCTGGTTAAAGATGCTTTTTTTCCATTGGGTTTTTGCTGAATTGTGAGCAAATACTCAAAATTTGTGCTTGAGCTTTCCAGTTTGTCTCAGCCTGGCAGAAGATGTGTGCTCGTGAGCTTGTCAGGTTTTCCAGCTATTCCAGTTAGGCTAGTTAAAGATAATATTACATCTGTCTACAGAATTTCTTGCTTCTCTCTGTTTTTAAGCTCCCATTTCACCATATGAACAGCACAAAAAAGGGGAAGAGGCTTTTTAATGGATCAATGAGACAGCCGAAGCTGCCTACGGCTACTGAAACATTGCAAACGCCGTAACACGTCAGCCCTGCAGAGCTGCTGCAGCGCAAGCGAATCATCTCGACTGCATACAATGCACGGAAATGTGATGCTACAGCTTAGCGGCGCTTGAAATTTTGGAGTTGCATCAAGGAGAGTTGCGGATTATTTATATAATCCTGCAGAAAAGCAGAGAAGGGCCAGAGACGTGTATGTTCGTGTTTAACCCTGCCGTTGCTCTTGCGATATTTTCTCCACGGCAGAAAGCAAATATGGGTCTTGTTGTGTTGGTTTAATGACAGACCTCTGATATAATAATTTTTTTTTTTTATTTTTTTTTTTAGACAAGAAGAGGGTGTGTATTATTTTTTGTCTGTAGCTAACAGAAAGTAGCTGAGGTCTAAGAGGAAGGATAACACAGGCAGAAGCCAAGCTGGGTCTCGTATTACAGTGGTATGTTTTTGTTGCTGCTAACGTGTTTTTGTTTTTCCTCATTACATATATTTCTCTTGGGAAAAGCAGGAGAAAAAAAAAAGAAGCGTAAAATATACATGAGGGCTCCGTGCCTCTGCTAAGAGGTTCCAGATGGGAAGTGTTATGCTAGGGACACTTTCTCCTGCCTTTTGGTTTGTGGCATTGATTTTGATGACAAACTGCAGGAAGAGTCCTGTCAGGCCCAGAGCATGCTCCAGTTTTTTTCTAAACGTTTCTTAGGCCTTCCGAGTATGCCGTGGGAAATGCAAATGTCATTTCTAAACATTGATGATGCCCTGTAGAATTATTATATTTTAAAAAAAAAAGGAAAAAAGAAAAAAAATAGGGTTTTGAAGGGACTTTGAGAGGCCTCTTCCAGGGACTGAAGGGTGTCCAAGGGTTGTACACCAGACCAGATGCCTCTCCCTAATTTAAGAGAGATGAGGAAGGGATGGAAGTTGGTGGAGATTCCTCTCCAAGAGACAAGCAAAGTTTCCCCTCCATACGAGGTAGTGGCTCTTGGCTCCATCTGAAGTTTGTGGTGTGTTGGAGATGCTTCTTTTCAACAAGACTTCCCCAAACTTCAATGGCTTGTTTGCAGACCTGCCCATGGGCTGAAGATTCGCAGCTCCACCACCCAAAGAAAGCAGCCTTGCGCCAAGAGCCCCAGCCCATGCGAGCTGTTGGCGATACCAACCTGTCATCACCAGCTCTTAAAATAAGTGAGTCATGGCTCCAGCGAGCGCTTCTGAGTGCTGCTAGAGCCATCAAAAAGCGACGGCGGAGATAAGAGCTCACATATGGCAGAATTGTCCTACAAGGTTGTCATGAGAGAGTGTAGTCTCCTGTGTGGAGATTTTTTGCATGATGAAGTTGTGTTGTGGTTTGGGTTGTTGTTTTTTTTTTTTAGAAAAGAAAGGTACTCCGTTTGGGATGTCATGTGTGTAGTAGCATTTGAAACATCAATGCATCTGAGACAACGGTACTTTTGGAAATATGTAGAGCACTGGGGG
Source organism: Apaloderma vittatum (assembly GCF_000703405.1). Lineage (NCBI taxonomy): Eukaryota > Metazoa > Chordata > Aves > Trogoniformes > Trogonidae > Apaloderma > Apaloderma vittatum. The sequence continues at coordinate 1,551 of NW_009700843.1, read as the reverse complement.
AAGACAGACTTTGACAGTGGCCTGTAATAATCAGTGCGTTGAAAAGCTACGGAAGATGCTTCAGAGGCAGCAATTTACCCCCTTCTTCTGCAGGGTACTGAAACATGTGGTTGTTTGTCTGGTTTTAGAAATGGAGAAGCCATATTTTCTTTAACGATGGCTGTATGACAGGTGAGACACAAATGGACAACAGCTCTGGAGGCTCAAAAGCCTCAACCCTCAGAAAAAAAGGCAATGCACGTGCTGCATGTATCCTCTTTTCCTTGGCCAAAGGGACTTGAGCTGCTATCTGCTTCCATTGCAAAGTTTCTTCTTTGACTGCAGAATATAAATTGGCAATTGTAAGCATCCACCGTAACGCCGCCGAGGTGCCTCACTTCTTTTTTTGGGATATTTCTGTAAATCCAAAGCTTTGGAGGTTTTTCCACCAGAATATCGGTTGGCCAGAGTGTGCTGGAAAACCGGTGCGTTTGGCCTCTCTTTCCAGGGCTGTCCACCGTACGTGTGAAAACATAAACGTATGAAGAGAGAAGCAGGGATGTGAGCCAGACCTTATGGATTTGGCAGCCTCCGCTTCCAGGATCCATCCATACCGATGTTTGCCGATGACCATCTGCCAGCTTAGCTGCTTTTTTCTTTCCCATTATGGCACTTGCGTAGGAAAACTGTCCCTGTTTGAGGAGAAAACTTGAGGAGGAGGTTTTGGTTTGGGTTTGGGGTTCTGTTTGGCTGCATTGTGGTTACGTGGTCATTCCTTTTTTTTTTTTTTTTCACGGCACATTGCTTAAAAGAAAGAAACTGAAATGGGCTGATCCTGTGCTTTAGTAAGGGAAAAGGAGGAATATTCTGCCAATGTTGAAGCGTTTGCCAGGAATGCAGATGCTAAATCCTGTTTCTTACGTAGTTGACAGAGCATCTGCATCAGCAGAGCTTTAAATCTCCCCAATGAGTGTGCATTGTAATGACTTTTATAGGACCTTATCTAGGGTATCTTACTCTCTAAGCATATTTCATGGTGCTGTTTATTTCCATTACAAACACTGGCACATCTTTTATCCATTAGATTGACCCCCAAACCTTCTCCAAATCAGTGCTCTCCCCTTAAAAGTCTTTTTCTCCCATATTTAAGTGGATACCATGAACATATGGTATGTCTGTTAATAGGGTAGAACTCACTTGGCTGCCATTCAATAATTACAATTATGAAATTAAGTATTTGATGTGCCTTATATTGAAAGGATACCACCGAGCTGAATTCAGGGTTGCAAAGAGTGCGCTGTCATTGACAGTGGGTTGGAGGGTGTTCATAAATGCAAGGTGGGGAATGAAGAGCAAGGAGAGGACAGAGTTACATCTTCTGGTTGTTGGACCAGCTTCAAAAAAAAAAAATCACATTACTAATTTTATGGGGACAAAGATGAAACTATATGGTTTTGAGAAGCTCGTAAGCAAAAAAATCACACTAATAGGAGGCACTTCAGAAAGCAACAACCACCGAAGAGATGTTCTGCTGTGGTTGGGGGTGCAGGTGAGGAGAATTATCTTAAAATG
>NW_009700842.1:58656-62476 GCF_000703405.1 Apaloderma vittatum | reverse complement strand
TTGTGTGTGGTTTTTGGGCTGGGAGTGTGAAGGAAATCTTGATTGTGGCTCTTCGTTGAGGGAGATGAGAAGCTGTGCGGGGGAACTGATTTAATGTTTTCTCACAGCGCATGGAAGTGCTTAGCCTGGTTTCCATAAAAAAAAAGCCTTGTCTTTTCTTTAGGTCTTGTCTTTCTATTTCCAGTGAGCTTTTATGGTATTACTGGTTGGAGGAAAGCTTAGACCCTCTTATAGTTCTCCTTTCAGTCTCTGGCTCATTCCCAAGAACTGATGCAAACACATTACACACCAGCGTTGCACTTCAGTTTACCTTTGAATGCCCTGGTTACAAAAGGTCATCCTAATCCTATGACTGATCTTTCTATTGCTGTGTTAACTGGGCATTTTGCTGCCTCCTATTCAAAGTTTCAAAAAGCTTTCTGGAAACTGTGTGTGTGCTCGTTTGCGTGCGTGTGGCCATTCTGCCTTTGCACCCTTTCATACATCTCCCTGGGAAAAGCTGAATGTATTTTCAGCGTGATTTGTGCATTCATTAATCTAGCCCTGCATTCTGCCACGCTCATCTTAATTACCATGTTTGAGCTGCTGTCACGAAGCTGGAGCCCGGGGCAGGGAACACGCTCCCAAACAGAAACATTATCTTCATCTTCTCCAGTGGCTAATTAGGTTTCTCAAGCATCCGTCTCTCCTTCCGAATAAACAGAAAGTGGGAGCACACCCGAACAGGGAGCTTGAGGAAGGAAGCAAGAGGAAAGGGTATTTCTTGGAAGATTTCTGTTCTTGCTTCCCAGCCAGCTTGGAGATGTTTACCCACCGGGAAGGGATATAATGGGATCTGGTTTGTTGTGGCCGGACTTGAGGGAGAGATCCACTGGGACGGGTTAGGAGCTCCGCTTTATGACCGTAACAGGCAAACATGACAGATTGCTCCACGTTTAAGTAAGTATGGGTGGGTATATATTGCACAGTGGGAGCGTAAAGGCAGCAAAATCTATTTTTTCTTCCATAAATTCAGCATTTTCTCAGCCAGTACCTAAAGCACTAGGACAGCCGCTTAAGATGGTGTCTGTGCTACTTGCAATTGCAGATAAGCAGTTGTGCAATGTGGACTTTTAAAATCTTTTAAAATGATGCTAGATTAACTTTTGACATCCAAGCAGTATTTCCTTGACAAGTTGTGGGCTTTGGGGCTTTTATTTGTTTGTTTTTCTTTTTAAGAAGCAACAGGTTGAGTTTCTCTTCAGGATCCTGTCTAAGGAACAGAGCAACTAGCTTTTCTGTCTCTCTACTCCTGTCTAGAATGACAGTACAGTTACATCTTAAAGCTGTTTCTGTAGCAGAATTGCTATTTCTAAAACACTGGGGAATGTGTAAGGAGAGAAATCTGTGATTTGTGAAGGAGCATCCCCAAGCAAGAAGGTTGCTTCACCTGCTTCTTGGTTCCAAAGCACGTGACTGTTTTGTTCACCTGTGTGATAGAGCAAATGCTCAGGTTAAGAGCGGTGCAAAGCATGGCCTCAACACTCACAGCAGTGCATTTGTCTGCTGCGCAGGATTACCTTTTGCTGTTTGATGTTTCTAAACCTGAGCAGGTAAAAAGGTGATTTCCGTATAAAGTATGCTGCTGGGAAAGGTCTGGTTCTAGGGGAAGCCACCTTGCTTCCTTGTTGGGGAGTGAGAATCAAAGGCAGCATTGGCTTTTCCAAAAAAGGGATGACTGTTCTGCCTTCCTTTTTTTTTTCTTCCCCCCCTTCCTCCCCATCCTGTACACAAGCAGTGACGAGCTGCTTATGGACAACCCACTTAATGGGGTGGGTTTCATCAGTCAGGCTAAGCTGCAAGCAGGATGGGAGAGAGGCAGCTTCTGCGTGTGGCCATTCAGCCAGCACACCACAGCATCAGCTGAAAGCAGACGGGGAGGTGAGGAGAGTGGTGCCTGAACGCACGCTCCTGGCGTGGGCTCATTAAAGAGGACCAGGACATTAATTAGTACCAGATAGGGGCCTGTCGCATCACTTCCAAGCTATGTGGTCCCTAGATGACTCTATTAACATAATGTGAAGAAATGTGGTTATTTTCCCACTTAGCAGGAGCTTGGAGGTCACTGTTTTGTTCACTCAGCTTCCAGTGCTCTCTGCTCTCCTGGCAGCGAGGTTGTTAAAGACATTTCTCAGTAAGAGATTTTCAAAATTAATCAGCAAGAGCAGGCACTTTTTTTGCTGCCAGTTTTACACAGATTGTGTCACTGACTCTGAGATGCACTCACTCCTTTAGAAGGCAGAGAGAAAGAATTTGGCCCACTGTGAATTTTAAATAGAATTTCGACAGCAGAAGCAATTTTGCTCCTGGGGACTTCACAAACTGTGGTAGCTCCATTTTGGATGCGCAACGGTGTAAATAAGAATTTAATTTCCTCCATGTAGCAAAGTTGCCAAGATTTTTATTTACCTTGCTGTCTTTCTGACTATTTAGTTTTACTAGATCAAGGCAGGAGGGCAATCTGTGTGTGGAGGAGCCGGGCAGCTGGAGGGGGAATGGTGGGATGGGATTCACTAACTCCCCGTGAAAGAGCTGGAAGAAGAGTGGCAGCAGGAGGCAACCCTAGATGCAGTAACCCAGGTCATATTGCATCTCTCTGCCTAATGTCAGGAATGGCTTAGCTTAGGCGGGGCAGCCAGCTTACTTTGAGCCTCACTACCGTCCTTCCCCGTACACCCCAAATCAAAGCAGAAACTGTGTTTTCCTGGCCACAGCTGCTCAACAGCTTTATTTCTGCTCCTTGGTGGCAACACTGCTCTCACCCTCACTTACCTGCACCCAGGTGTGCTGCACGGCTGCTCTGGGGCTGGCTTACTCCTGTCCTCTCCTATCCCATCCTGCGAAGCTGGTGCTCTGGCTCCTGCTTCAGGCAGCAGGTACCAGGTAATCCTCCCCGAGAGCTGGTTTTACCCCTGTTTGGCAATGTAGAGACAGCTGCCATATCAAAACCTGGTCAGGTGTCCTCCTGCAGGCAACCATTGCTTGTTTGCTTTCTGGAGCACCTTGAGCTCTTGTTTTACTGCAAGTGGACAGCAGTTTTATCTCAACTTTCATGGAATCATAGATGGGTTTGGTCAGAAGAGACCTTTAAAGGTCATCTGGTTCAAGCCCCCTTTAATAAGCAGGGGCATCTTCAACTAGGTAAAGTTACTCAGAGCCCATGTTCAACTTGACCATTATGTTTGCGTTGACAGCCTCTCTGGGCTACTTGTTCCAGTGTTTCACCGCTCTCGTCATAAAAAATTTCTTCCTTATGTCTAGTCTGAATCTACCCTCTTTTAGTTTAAAGGTGTTACCCCTTGTCCTCTCACTAGAGGTCTGCATCTAGGGATTTGGATTCAATCTCCCAAGTTTTGGCTCTCCAGCTCCAGCTTTGAAGTATCTTTGCTAGTGTGTTTGGTGCTGCTGGGAAGAAAAGATCCTCCCATCTGCAACCATGTCCAGCTTAGTTAGGCAGTGGCAGCAATATCCCAGCTATGATCAAAAAGCAGATCCCATGCTGCCCTGCTCACTGGAAGGTGCAAAGAAGAGCAAGTTCCTTGGTGCTCTTGATTTGCTTTTTGGCAGCTGCAAGCACAGATCTTAGCTTGGTCTTTGCATGCTATGCCCTCAGTGGCTTCACTAAGAAGGTGAGTCCTCTGAGTGTAGTGCAAGAACTGCTTTTTTCCCCCTAAAGTTATTTTTTTCTACTGTGGTTTTATGTTGCAAGGGTATCCTGTAACTTTTACTCCCCAAACAGCACAAAAGAAATGATGGATTTTGCACGGAAGTACGGGAGCAT
>NW_009700842.1:0-58640 GCF_000703405.1 Apaloderma vittatum | reverse complement strand
CAGGAGGAACAAATTGAAGCTGACAGTTCCCTGGAACCAGTGCAACACATGAAGTAGTGACAATAATACATTTTATCTTCCAGCCCTTCTAAAGCATCAGAAGCTCTCTGATCTCTGATGCCTCCAGTAAGCTGACCTTGGCTGGCAGAGCCAGCCACCTCATTACTGCTGTCCCACTGCTCACAGCCTGCCCTCTCTCCCAGCCCTCAAACAGCCCTATTAGCTGCTTCCCAGGTCAGGCAGCCTGCTGGCATCCCCTTCAGTGACACCAGATCTATTTAAAATAATTACTTCTGCAAGAAACCATTTTTTTTTTTTTTAAATTAAAAAAATACATTTAGCTGCAACACCCAGAGATTTGTCAGACTTTTTTTTTTTTTTGTCCTGAAAATGTCACCATCGGGAAAACTTGAAGCCATCCATCAACCCCAAAAAGCAGTTGCAGCTAGTCATTACTGAGGTTCTGATTTTAGCTTGTGCCTTCACCTTTACAAAAGACTGGGCTAGACCGACCATATCTATGGCTATTTAAACCTTTCTGTTTGAGCTGACCAAAGGAAGGAGCTCATTTACAGTGAAATCTGTTGGAGATAGGCAAATAAGCACCTGCAAATAGTTGCAGGAGGTTTGTATTTAAACAGATGGGGCAAGGTTGAGCACCACAGCTTCCTCTCCCCAAATTATCTCCTTACTGTCTGAGCAGCCAGAACAGCTTGATTTGCCCCTCAGTGAGGTGTCTGTCCTCTCAGTTGAATTTATCTTGCACCTGCTAGAAGACTGAGGCAAAAGAGAGGAAAAAAAAATATGGTATGTAACGAATGCATCCTTTGAAGATGTCTCAGAGGGCTTAGGGTGTGGGGCTTGTGCTTGGGGCTGAGCTGGTGTTACTGGTTGTTGATAGTGCCTCAGGCAAGTAGTGAGGTCAATGTAGTTCTGTATGCAACGTGTGATGGATGTTTTCTAATGACATGAGGGAAACGGCCTTTTCCATAATTAAGGAACTTGACATCTTCTGTTGGTATTTCATTTTAAAATGTTTCGGTTTAAAACTTTAACTGTGGTACAGGAGTAGGGGAGTATGTTACAGTTTTGTGCAGTAACATCCCCACAAATAATCCTTGGCCAGGGAATCTCCTTGGGTATGCAGATGTCTTTTTCTCTGTTCATCCCTGCAAACACCACCAGATTACAATACCAGCAGCCATCCCTGTGCGCTTTCCCAACCATGCAGGCGTGTCTGTGGGTGGTGATGCTGTTTGAAAAGTGCCACTGCTCAATTAAGTGTATAATGTGTCAAGTCCTGCATGACTGATTGACCTTTCCTTGTCTTATTTAGTACATCTACAAAATACCTTTTTGTTAGTGCAAAGAAGGACTTGGGTTTTTGTGCAGAGATGCCTGTGGGATAGGAAGCAATTGGCTGTGAGGTGCTCTTTGAACCATGAAGCTTTTTCCTGAATTTAATGTGACACTCGCAGGCTACATCTACTTAGATATATACAAAATCTTACGAATAAGGATAGACATCCGCTAAAGTAAACAGAGATGAATGTTTAGTTTATTAGATGTTCAGATTAATAAAGCCAAGAGCTGGAAATGATCACTAAGTCATCTGCGCTACACAAAGCCAAACTGAAGCCACATTAAAAATGCTAAGACTTCAGCTGAGACTGGAGAATAATCAGCTTAAAATTCTGCCTGCATATACTAGGGTTTTGCTTTCTTTGAAATCAGAGAGAGATGGTGCTGTCATCTCCCCAGAAGGCAGCTGGGCCACAAAGCTTTGTTTCCATGCACGCAGGTGCTGGACTGGAAGTGCTTGCAGTATATTTGATTTCCATGCCCTACGCTGAAAGCAGAAGCTCCCTGAAGGTTAGATAGCTTTTCATCTGCAGTTATCCGGCAAGGGATTGCTTTTTCCCTATTCCTTCCCTGCTCTCCCTTTAGAAAGAAAATAATCCTCCTCCTTCCTGGTAGAGAAGATGGCACTGGTAGATCCAGTGTAACAGCTCCTGTGTGAGCATAAACCGAGTGGTATATGTGTGATTTCTCCAGCCACTGTATTTGTGGGCGTGTCGTGCTGCCACCAAGTGAGAAGGACAATTGCTTCCATTGGCAAAAGGACAAAATAGTTTTCCATCATAATATACAATGATTATGTCCTCCTTTTCCTACATCCAGCATAACAGTCCAGTACTATGATGGAATATGGAAAATGCAGACATCTCGATAGAGAAGGAAAGGAGAAAAGAGTGGGAGGACAGTGGAGGACAAGCTATGGGGTCATTGTTGTAAGCTTGTCATTAGTCTGTGATGGCCTTGGTGAGGTTTTTCTTTTAAATGGCAGACTGTGGAAAAGCAGGGCTGTGCTGAGATGCATGCTGGCTTAATTTGTGCAATGAAAAGGTATGAAAGATAATTATCTTGTAGTTCAGTGACAATAAACACTGTCAGATATGTTCAGTCGGTGCTCAGTTTATCCCTGATGTCACTGTGTCTAAAAGACTCAGATGGTAACTAATCCTATAGCATGGCTGAAATGTATGACATTTTAAATTTTTGATTTTTTTTTAAAGTGTTCACTACAGATAAAATTTACCAGTTTAACCTGACTAAATCTACTTACCATATATTCAGGGGTTTCCTGGATTTCATCAGGTTTGCACCAGCTGTGTCAACTACAGGCATTTGGGATTGTTTTCAGGCACAGACCAGCCTGTATCTGTGGCATTAAAGATCTCTCTTCTCCAAAAGAGCAAAGCACATGAAGACTTGGCCCATGCCACTTCCCGAATGATGCCCAGCAGTTGTGTGGGAGAGTGCTAACTGGCCCAAGCCAAATCTGTGCGAGCAGTTGTTCAGATGGTGTAACCTCCTTTGCCCCAAGGAGCAGAAAGCCCTTGCAGATTCAAGAGGAAATAGCTTTTCCATACTGACAATCATAACATCATAGAATGGTTTGGGTTGGAAGGGACCTTTAAAGATTTAAAGATCATCTTGTCCAAACTCCCTGCGGTGAGAAGGGACATCTGCAACTAGATCAGGTTGCTCAGAGCCCCGTCCAGCCTGACCTTGAATGTTTCCAGGGATGGGGCAACCTGTGCCAGTGTTTCACCACTCTCATTTTAAAAAATTTCTTCCTTATCTAGTCTAAATCTTCCCTCTTTCAGTTGAAAATCATTACCCTTTGTCCTGTTGCAATGGGCCTTGCTAAAAAGTTTGACCACATCTTTCCTGTTAGGCCCCATTTAAGTCCTGAAAGGCTGCTATAAGGTCTCCCCAGAGCTTTCTCTTCTGACTGAACAAGCCCAATGCTTTCAGCCTTTCTTCATAGGAGAGGTGCTCCAGCCCTCTGATTATCCTCATGCCCTCCTCTGGACTCACTCCAGCAGATTCCTTTATTTCTTATACTGGAAACCCCAGAGGTGGATGCAGTACTCTGGATGGGATCTCATGAGAGCAGAGGAGAGGGAAAGAATCACCTCTCTCAACCTGCTGGCCATGCTTTTTTTCAGGCAGCCCAGGATACAGTTGGTGCACATTGCTGACTCAGATTGATAGCTGCTGAAGTTAAACGTGGTTTCAGAAAGCAGTGGCAAAGAGAGCAGTTCTCCATAAAATTCTAGATACATTTTGAAGCGGTTCCTGTAAACACTTCTGTGTCTATAAAGCTGTGCTGCTTTTTTTGTGCTGGTGGGCTGCAGCTGCTTGGTGTAAAAGAGTAGTGTGGGACTGGAGCTGGGATACCTGTGCCTTCTGGCAGTCTGCACCTAGCCGTCACCTCCCTGGTTCTGCTCAGCGGCCTCGTTGGTTGTCAGATCCCTTCACCAGTAGCAGCATCATTAACACAAGCTTTTCCAAGAAGCAATCTCTACCTAGCACAGACTCCTCTTACTTCCTTATCCTGCATCAAATCTTTTTCAGCTGCTTTTTACAGCTCTTCTAGCAATCCTGGCTGGAGAAGGTGGTTGGTGGTTTAGGGAAAGCTTAGGCTGTTAGGTGATATGCACCATTGTCTCCTATACCTTCCAGGGTTTTTGAAGATTAGAATACTTTAGCCAGAAGTATAATAACTTCTGTTTAAAGTTCTAGAAGTCATATATGTAAGGTCTTCTCTAGCACAAATTTCAAGCTTTGAATTTAAACAAACTGAAGCCAAGAGACAAGAGAATTACGTCAAAACACACAGCCTCTCTTGGTTGTCCATGGGCAGTGTTCAGCTACCTCATGTATTAGCAGGCAGCTTCAGACACATTCTATAGCCAAATATAAATGAAGTAACACAGGACTTTTATGGCAGTGCTCTTGAAATGGCCACACTTGTGAGGTGTCGAAAAGATTAAATATCCGTTACTGCGCTGCTTGTAGCTGCGACAAGAACATCCAGCTTTAAAGATCTGTCCTAAAACATGTAGGTTGTATCTTCAATGATATTTTAGTGAGCTATGTGCCATTAAGACACCCCTTGAAATAGAACAATCGTATAAACATGGAAGGCTATTAAAGTCACCCTAATCCCACGTATTTAAAGAGGAGCAGCAAAGTGTTTGTATCTCATTAGCAACTGAAAGGATTTGACAACAAGGATGTTTTACTTTCCTTTCAGGGATGAAAAGCCCTTCTTATTTGTTTAATTTAGCTCTTATGCTTATATTAGAGCATACCTGGACTGGATACTAAGTACAGCTACAGTTTGTCTGTCTTGGCTGAAGCAAAACAAATAGTCTCCAGAGCAGTCTGCTGGTTACCTAAACCATCCTACGTGTGTCTACTTGATCCATTTACTTTCCTGCAGATGCAAAGAGCTAGTAGCCTCGGCTTGCTGAACTTACCTATGCTGCTGCTTTCTGCATTAAGTGAGAGTTGTAAACACCAGAAAAAAATGGTGCAAATTAATAAAGGAAACCAGCACTCTTAAGGATGATTTTATATTAAACACTGCTGGGTCATTGCTTTTCTCGCATGCCAATGAGAAGGTTTTCATGTTCGTTGCTTACGCAGTGTGAGAAGGTGAAGCCACTCTACTGCTTACACTTGACACACAAATGTAGGTCACTGCTTAGAGTCATCATGGAATTTGCCAGAGACTCCCACTAGAGTTGCATCTACTGACATCAGGGCTGACTTACCCCACTTGTTCTCAGACTTTACTCATGGGCCTGTCCCAATGTTACTGTTGGTCGGTAAGGGACAAGGGAGACCACCTTGGTCATTGTTTCCTAGGCCTCCCCTACTGATAATGCTTGCAAAAGTGTGGAATAGGTTGATTGCTTTTTGTGATCGAAGTTGAGAAACTGAAATTCTGCCCAACATGTGTGGTCAGCTGGGCAGTGTTCAGCAGCATATGCCACAAGACATAGAAAAGTATGCAGGTTGCTGCTAGACAGAGTAATTCCCACAGCCCGTTTTGCATCCTGCTAACCTTACTACTTCTCACAACATCGTTCCTTGTAGTTTATCTCCTAATGCAGGGATAGATAACAGAGCAGCACAAAGCCTTCCGCCTTTACTACTGCTGAAATGACGTGATTTGTTACGTGTGTAGGTCAGTCGTGCTGAGCTGCTGTTAAGGATTTAGCACAAGGTGGGTTTAAAGCGCAAGAAGATCGTTCTCAGTTGATTTGCAGAAGTGCTTTTTCTTTAGATTATTTGTGGGAACTTGAATGGCAGGGAGGCTTTGTTTTTAATTAAATCTTTAATTGCTATAAAGAATAATCAATGATGAGCAGAATTGAAGTTGACTTCTAATCAAGGATAATTCTGCATACCAGGGTGGGTTTGAAATGAATGAATGTCAAATCTAATTAGATGGCCGAATTCTGATCCCTCGGCCACGCTCATACGTACTGCTACAGACCAAATTTTGCTTATCTACCCTAATGCCAGCTGAATATGATTGCTCTGTTTCTGGTGCTGTAAGGACAGGGCATTAGGGGAGGCACTGCCTGGGCTCGTGTGCACACTCCCTCCAGCTGCCAGCACGCAACGAATGTTGGAGCTGAAAAAAAGGAGGTCAGCCACACGAACCCATCTGTTGTGCGCGGGAGCCATTTAGGATCAGATTTATTTTCCTTGGGTTCATTAACAGCGAAAATGACTCATTTGCATTTCCCCTTACTTAAGTTTTTGGCACATGCTATACTGAGGGTGAGGAGCAGTGCTGTAGGTGTTCCTTGAAAGGGAGGTTAAGCAGAGGAAAGGGCAGTTGGTACCGAGAGCTCTGGTTAAAGAGGAGCTACACAAAGGGCAGGAAGAAAGCTAATTGTGGTACAGACAGAAGGGGTGCTGCTCTTACCTTAGCCACTGCCAATTTCTGTGCTAGTGAGGTGATGAGAGTTAGAACCAAAGGCATGTTTTACTGTAAAAATAAAAGATGAAGTTAAGTCTCCAACACTGACTTTAGCACCTAGACTGGTGTGAAGGACAACCAATGCTTACGAATTTATGGAGCCATATAGTGGTGGGAGCATCACATATCATGCCCTATACTTTTACAGCCACATATTCTTTTCCATTTTGCTATTGGCCTGGATTGTTAGCTTTTTTCATACTATTACTATTGCTTTTTGCTTTATGTACTTCATCCAGTTTGGGTAGGAGGAGCAGAACAAAGAGCATGAGCTATCCCAGATGGCAATTTATGTTTCTGCTCAGGGTGTCTAGTAATGAGCTAGCAAATACTGTAGCATTTGAGTTGAAAATGTCTTTACCTACAACATAAAACATGTTCTTACAGAAAAGAGACCATAAAGTACAATTCTTGCTATTAGTATCAAGTCTTGAGAAAAATATTGTTGAAACAAAAGCTAAAATTTGGTATTGAAATACCCAAAGCTAACGTTTTCATTTATTAAAAACAGGTAACAATATCTTGTGCTCACTTGCAGGGGTATTTGCACAAAAAAGTAAAGCTCCTGGCTATGGGCTAAGTAGAGCTATAAAAGATGCATGAATTGCATAAACACTTCTTTGTGCATGGTAAAAACTGAATCCACCCAAACTGAAGGTATTGAAATATGACTAATGAAAGCAAGAATCACTGCAGGTGTCACTGACACAGATAAAGCTGTTGGTGAAAAGTGAGCACAAGCCTTTAGAGAGAGATCCTGCTGGACAGTCAGGGGTGATGCTTGGATGTCCATCATGAGGGAAGAGACCCACCTCAGGTCGCAGGATGAGCAGTGGTGTGTTAAACTAAGATTCTTGCTGCTGCCAGGGATGAGGCAGAAGTTTGTATCCTTGTTCTGGGGCAAGAATATGCAGATACCAACAGCTTTGATGCCCACCTAAGCATGACCTCGGTGCTTCCACGTCTCCCATTTGAAGGAGAGTGAGCTGTCTTGCCTGTAGCTCTTTCTCTGTGCAATACTCCTTTCAGCAACCATGCTGGTAGAGCTCATGTGGCTCTTTTTCTGTATGGTAAAATTAGCGTTTGAAGCTCACAGATCTGCTGGCCTTTCACTGTCTGATGTAGGCTTGGGAAGTTTGCTTGTCAGTATAGCCATATGCTGCTATTTAGGAATATCTCGTCGCCTTGGACTTTGATGCAACAAATGCACATGATTTTGTTCTGGCAACCCAGAATAGTTCTTCAGATGGAGCTCACATGTGTCTACAACTCTGGCAAATGCTACCCTGCACAAGGAAGGAGCAGCCCAGTCACTGGGAGCATAAAATATGCCGTGGAAATCCAGATTCATGTAATCCAGTGACCAGTAGAAGACACCCTTCTAGAGGTGCTTCCAGAAGATTCCATCCCACAGAAATGTTCCCGACACATCCAGGAAGCTGTGACCTAATGCCTTAGACTTTTGTCCTAAAAGTGCAAAAACTCTTGTGCAGGAATTAAATTTCTTGTGAAAGTTTTTATAATGCTCTTGAGCACTCTTACCCATATATTATTGTCAAATTTTTATATTAAAGTAACATCCACAAGAATGTCTACATTCTCATCCAAGATGCATACCTCTGTGTCTTCTAGGAGTCTAGGGAACATGGAAACTGTAAATTCCAGCTGTTTATTTGGGCCGCTGGCCATACTGGCCTCATTTTGCCAGGGTGATTCAATTAAGTCAAAAGGAAGAAGTTGGAAAATAAGTATTAAAGATTATTAGATTTTAGACTACAAAAGCAAGTGACACCAGCTGAAGGTATACTGAATGAGCTTAGCATTGAACTGAGCCTGAGTAATTCTAGAATTGAATATGATCTTTGGGTTTGAGTGCAAAGCAGTTGTCTGCGTGGGAGGTGGACATCACTTCCAAGGCATAATCAGTTTCTCCCCTTATTGGTTTTATTCCTTTGGAAATGCATGCTCCTAAATGTGACCTTAATGCAATTAAAAGTTTTCACCTTTGTAAGCTGACCCAGATAGTTTGATAAGCAGAATACAGTCCTTGATATAGATGAGAAAGGAACGTATTCTTTTCTTTCATTTAGGAAGATACTAGTTCATTTGTTAGACATACCCCAGGTTTGAGGGTAAGAAATGTTCCTAGCATGTGAAGCAGAATCAGTTGACTTCTGCAGCTGTCCACTTGCATCAGTTTAGAGGACCCTCTCGGCTTACCTTAACCTAAATAATTATCACCAATTTTTAATGGACAGCCTGCAGACCACAGATCAGCAGAAGAAACAACATACAAACCATCTCACTGTAGGGATTGCAACTCCTTGGATCCAGAAGGATCTTGAAAAATGTGTCACACAAAAAAAAAATAGGAAGAAAGGATTATCAAGGTTCTATTCAGTCATTGAGTTCTACCTCACGTTCCCATTTAATCAAGGATTATATGTAATCCCAAAGTGTCCTCGAAGCCTCTGTTCCACCAACCCTCAGCTGCAGACAGCTCCCTAACCCCCTGCAGGAAACACTGGACCCAGAGCCATCCTCCCAGCTGCTATCAGGAGAGAACAGGAGGAACAGGAGGGCACCATCACCACTGGTGCATTTATTGCAGCTTTACGCGGTGGCTAGCACGTGTTTAGCAAAAGCAACTTCCCCTCACCATGGGGTGAACAAAAAATATCGTCTACGGATTGGTCATGGGGAAAAAGCGAACAAAAAAGGGACTGTGCAAAAGTCAGTCTAGATTAGCAAGCGTGTTTCTGACTGAATTTCCCCTCTCTTAGCTTGGGTTGAAGTGCACGCTGTTTATCAAATATTTCTACATTATGGGAGGTGGAGGTCCATGCTGAGAGTGATGAAGCGAGGGCAGCCCTGTGGAAGTGATGGGCTTGATGGTCCCTTCCCCTCTCATTAGCTCAGGCTCAGCTGTTTCCAGACTGAAAGGAGAGCTGAAAGAGGGGACTTTTATTTCCCCAGGGACAGAGACATCGTCAATTATCTGCCATTCCCTTCTGCTAGAAGCTGTCAGTGAATAGGGCAGAGAAAGAGGACTGATAGGATTTCACCTTATCCCGTGACTCTCTGATGGGCTCATCATTCAACTGCTGTGCACTTAGTACAGGCAGTACTAATTATATTAATTGTGCCCCTACACAGCGCATGCTTATATTAGCAGTAAGCAAACGAGTAATTTTTGAGAATGAGAACATCAGTGGTTCATTAGGTGTATATAGATTTTAAAATGTAACTGTACTCACTGCATCCATGGCTAAGGTGAATCTGTCAAATCGCAAAACATTTAATACTATTGCAGATGTGCAATATGCTTTTTATTGTGAGGAAAATGTGTACTGTTATCTAGAAGACAGTAGCGTTATATCACATAACTACTAAATGCAGATTTAGACACCTGATCGCTACATCGGAGTAGCACCAAAATCTCCTTAGTATTGTTCATCTGTATGGATACCAGTGGGGTCAGCAAGAGATATGGGTAAGTGGTTTAGGGCTGAAATTATGCTAGTGACTATATCTACGTGTATAATCAGAATGCAGCTGTATTATTAAATTCACAGGTAGGTTTATTCAGTTGGTAGCACAGAGGCCTGTGAATGGTTTAAGAGGCAGGAAAATAAATCCTCCTGTACAAAGTATGTTATAATGATGTGACGAATGCTCTTCACTGAAAATGTATTTGCTAGATGTAGGTATCGTAAATAATCCATCGATGTGGTGCCTGTGTGCAGCCACTATGTGTGTCTTCATGAATCTGGGCTAAGAGGCTGCTGCTGCTAGTCAGAATCAGTGTGATTTTTGTGAGGTCAGTTGGAAGTATTTGAGATAATATAAGTCTAAGTTTAAATTTTAAGAACAGATTGTGTTTGTACAGTAGAGTTAGCTTTTAACCTGACAAACTGAAAAGTTACTGAGCAGAACTGTGAGATTTCAGTTCTGACTCTGTGCAGAAATTGAACATACATTAACCACATATATTTTATATAATACATGCAGAGAAAGCACAAGCCTATCTGGGCTCTGAATTCTGACCATTTTATGCAAAAGCAAAGCAAAAGTAGCTCCAGGCAGGTCTTCAATTTGCATTTCAATTGCAAAGTCTTAGCTACTAAAGCATTGCAAAGCCATCTGAGTGCTTGAGCAAAATAAAGAAAATAAATAAGTAAATTCCCCTTCAAAAATTGTTAATTTCTTAAGCTTCCTCAAAGGAAAACTGAAGCACTTCCAGTGTGTCTGCACAGTGTTGCATATGGACACAAAGATTTTATTCAGGGCGAAACCCATTCGTCTTTCATTCATATTAATATAGAAAATATTCATTGTGTGAACGATGTTAGTATTTTGACAGTAGTTTTTAATCTGAAGTAGTCATGTTTTTATAGCCAGTGTGGTCATGATTAGCACCCAACTTCAAGTTTGATTTTATTCCTCTTATTTTTTTTGAGGAATGGCTGATGTTTATACAGTTAAATCTCCTCTGCTTGTCAGTGTTGTTTATATTCTACCTTCAAAGGTCTCCAAGTGCTGTCAGGGTGCATGTTAATCATCCTGCCAAACGATGCAAGCGCTGAATGCTTGGTGATAGGTGCTTTATATATATATATGTATACATAAAGTGCCGAATGCTTGCAAAGGATTTTGCGCTCCTTGGCACTCTGGACCCAACTTTTAATGTAAATCATTGTATGCAAGTGGGAGCATACAGCACACAGCTAACCATCCTAAGGTTATTTGCAAAACTAAAGGGAACTTGCTGCAGAGACTGGTCCCAGAGTACTGTTTCTGCTTTGTCCCTCAGGAGCGGGTTCTTGGTGGGGTTTGAACTGTTAGACATCAGCTGGCATGGGTGGACGCCGAACCATCTACTGGGGTGTGAGGTTTGACACTGGAAGCTGCAAAGTGGATTCTGCCAAGTGCCAGATATCAGCAAGCTTGAGCAGAGCTCAGCCCTGCAGAGGTGTGCTGAGAGCCTTTGGGGCCAGGGGTGAGCATAGGGCCAAATTTGGGCTCTTGTTGACTCTGTGGCAGGAGCATGCTTATCCCTGTGCAAGTTAGCCAAAGTGCATCCTTGATGTGGTTTCTCCTGAGCTTGCAAGGGGTAGTTGCTCCCAAGCTCCTCCTGTTCCTACCCTCTCCCTTTCTGCCACTTCTCTCTGCCCAGCATGGGGGCTCACGGCCCTGGTCTGCCTGAGAGCAACTTCTCTGTCCCAAGGGTTTATCCTTGCTGTGGTTAAACTGGCTCAGCCCTGAGTAGGACTCGCTGCATCCAGGCATGGTGAGGGACACGAACGGTGGAGCACCATTATCTGCTGGTCACGGCAGAGGAGAAAACTGGCTTAAACTTTAGCCTAGGTTGTATCTCCCTTCTGAAACAGAAAGATGTATGTTGTTTTTGTTGTGCAATAGAGAAAACGTCACGCTAGCAATAACGCTGGCGGCGCTGGGAATGGAAGAAGTATTTCTGGCAGAGCTCTTGCAGAAATATTCCTGACAAAGCAGCTCCTCGGGCAATGCAGCCCTCTCCATGGATAAGCAGTAGCCAGAGTATTCAGCCAGCTTAGTGCTACAAATTAAACATAACTGGACGGCACACAATGTTTCCCCACATATTTGCTTTCCCCAGTGAGTGTTTGCTGTGTAGGTACCATGTAGCTCTTGTGCTTATCTTTCATAAATACACTGAGTTGCAAAAACATTGCAAATCTCTGGCCTCTACAAGCGGCTGCTTTTTTGTGCGCTTGTGATCATTCCTCATCCGCAGGGATGAGGTGGTGTTTTAAAATCACTGTCACCCCCTTAGTCCCGTAGGTTACATTTTAACAGAGCATCTCTGCCTTCAGGCAGCTCCAGCCCTTGACATGCTATCTCGCCTCAGCACCAAATGCACCCCTCAGCTCAGCTGTTGGAATGAACCCTGTGGGCTATGCTGGGTCCAGTTTTCAAAATAATGGAAAAAAATTTTTTAAAAATCTCTTTTTGTCAGGTTATTTTTAAGCTGGCTTAGTTTCTCAATCCGCTTCACAGTGCAACAGCATTAGCAGCATGGTGGGGGAAGGAGGGAGATAGTGAGAGGATGGGTGGTGTGGGACAGGAGAGCAGGTCCCTGGGAGCACCTAAGGACCAGTGCCCTCTTCTGCAGCATCCCCCTTCCCCTCCCACTCCCTGCTCTGCTGCCTGGCCTCAGCTGGCCATGACGCACCTCAGAGGGCTCAGTGCGGCTCTTGATCTCACCAGAGCAGCATAAAGCCAAGGCAGCACAAAAAGCTGCTTCATTGTCTGCTGAGGGCAGCAAGCACTGGGATTGGGATGTGGAAACCAACAGATAAAGGAGGAAATGAAGAGGGAGATATCCCCATCTCCCCTCATGGCAGCAGCAAGCTGATGGAGCTGTTGTGAACTACGGCACTTGTTTGCTATTTCTTTATGGGCAGCTTGAAACCACTTTGGTTTGGTGCAGATGCTGAGCTGGGCACTGGAAATGAGCACAGAGAGAGCAAGTGCTGAGCTCCCCTGAACACATGAAATGCAGAGCATGCAGTGCCTGGAGCATCATGGCAGAGAGCATCCCTCTCTCATCACAGCGTGCCGTGGCTGCGTGTACACCCACCACGTCTTCCTTCTCAGCAGCCAGGCTGGAGCAGCCACGGGGAAAACAAGCAAGGATCAAAGGGGAGCTGCAGGACTTGATTCATGCTGAATGAACTCTCTTTTAAAAATTTTATTATACATAATAACAGTTTGTGGTAATGGCAAATGCCCCCTAAGAGCTCAGCACTCCCAGAATAATCTCCAGGACACCTTGATGCAGCAGATGGGGACACCAGGGCTGGGGACAAGCATGCCAGGCATGGCAGAAATCAAGGATGGCGTTGGGATGATCATGCTGAAGCATCTGGTTTCTAGTCCCACATCCAGACCTTCTTCGTGTCTCTGGCACATTTTCAGTAGATCCTGGGCCGTAAGTCAAAAGGGAAAATGGGACCATTTTATTTTTTAGGTGGGATGATTTGGCCATGCAAGTTTCATGCCTTGGCTCATGGCCCCTCATGGGGTTCAGTTGACCCTTGCCATGGCTGATGGACACCAGGCAGTCCTGGCCTCACCACCCACCTCTCACCTTCCCTTTTCACTGACCTGCTTTCTGTTGTTTTTCAGGAATCTCTTCCAGGCTCCCTGAAATCATGTCAATAGGATCACATTCATTCTCTCCAGGAGGTCCTAATGGGATTATTAGAAGCCAGTCCTTCGCTGGCTTCAGCGGGCTTCAGGAGAGACGCTCCAGGCAAGTGTTGTGCTCTCTAAGGAGAATTTCCAAATCGGGCCCTAAAGGAGGGTGAGGGTGGAAAAGAAGCAAGAGAGGACTGCCTTCTCTCTCATTCTAGAACAAAGTCTTCCAGGCTAAAATTTCTCTATGTATTGTTTTTGTAATTAAGCTGTTACCCTCTGCCTTAGCTACCAAGTGCCTGTTTGCATCCATTAAGTCAGGGCTGCCTCACATGTCTCAAAGCTGTGAGAGAATTTCAGAGAATCATTTTAATTGACTGACCTATCCAGTGATCTTTTCAACATGCGAAATGTGCAGGAACATGATATACTTTCCACCGCCCCCAATTTAAGACTGTTGCTACCTAAAAGACATTTTTCTCATTGCCACATTGCTTTACATTCAAAACAGCTCTGTTTCTCTAGCAGGGCTGCCTTCATGTCCTGCTGGAAACAGGGAAGAAGCCTGGCTGCAGAGTCTTTCTGTGCATGGCCCTTTTTCTAGATGGGATTTAGGGCTCTGAGTCAGGCACTTAGCAAGTCATCCAGATGCCCCCAGAGGCTACTGTACAATTAATTTTAACTTGTGTAAAATCTCCAAGTGCCAGACCATCAGTTAGCAATTGGTGAGGAGGAACAGCAGGCAAAGGATCGCCTCGCATCATTAGCTCAAGTCAGTGATGATTATAGATGCTGACCTACCCCCAGCAGAATCACGAAAGAGGCACCCATATGCCGCACAACTACCCTCCCTTTGCCATATAGAGCTACCTATGGTCCATGCTCAAGACGAGCAGTGTGATGCCGTCCTCTAGACATGCTCTCAAAACTGAGCCCCAGTCAGCCTTAGGAGCTCCCAGGCTTTATGGGCTGCACTTTGTTTTTAGCACCTGAATGTAGCTCAGGCCTTTTCTGGCTGTGACTGGGCGACGCGAGGTAGGACAGGCATGGTATAAGACACAGAAATATCTGATGAACCTCTGACTCAGCCTGGTGCTTCCAGACCGACGTTCATATCTCAGTAAGGCAACTGGCACATCAAAAGCAGACAGTGCGTGTCTTGGGCTGCTCAGACCTCTTAACCTGTAAACAAATGCAATCCTTTAACTGGCAGGCACAGAAGCGGTTTCATTTCTGCTAGCAGAGATAATATCAGGAAGTTTCTTCAGGCTATGCTTCTTTGAGATCATTATGATTTATAGGGGTTTCCTCCTCTTTAATGTTCATTTTGCAGGTGTAATTCCTTTATTGAAAATTCCTCTGCACTCAAGAAGCCCCAAGCAAAGGTGAAGAAAATGCATAATTTGGGCCATAAGAACAGCACCACGCCCAAAGAGCCCCAGCCTAAAAGGATGGAAGAGGTCTACCGAGCCCTGAAGAATGGCCTGGAGTAAGAGCCTTTATCCTGTTTGTTGATTGAAGCTTTCTATGACACTTTAGAGCCAAGAGAAACATATCATAGAAACAGAGATCCTTAATGGAGGGGAAAAATACACCTCTTGGAGCCTGGAATTGTGACACTTACAGATCTGATAAATCTGGGAAATGGGACAGAGTCCCATTTCTGCTGCAATTGCTAGGAAACCTCTCAAAAGCTGGAATTTCAACATTTTTTTTCCTCCAAATTTCCTAAAGTCCTATCAGAGGCTTATATCACCTTTAAGATATCATCTCAGATGATAACAGGGCTTTTACCAGCCAGATACAAGGGCAGTGACTGGAAGGCACTAGACTGTAAACTACACAGCAGATTAGCTTACTTGAAACTGGTTGTTAAGTACAAGAAGAATACTGAGCTCTTATACACAGCTAAATAAGTAGCTCCTATTTATTCCCAGAAAGACAGCAGGGAGCTGCTTTTAGGACAGATCAGCGTAAATGAGTTTTTGTCTGAAAATGCATCCAGTGAGGAAAGCCATTTGTTGGGCAGATTTTCTTGTAGCGTGGTCAGCAGCCAGCTCGGTATGTGCTGCAGAGCTCATGCATCCCTTCTCTGGTTTGTGTTTACAGCGAGTATCTGGAAGTTCACCAGACAGAGCTGGATAAGTTGACTACTCAGTTAAAAGACATGAAAAGAAACTCACGCCTGGTACGTGTCATGCTTTTTCATTGTGTGGATGTGCAGTAACTTTCTTAGGGTGCTGGGGCAGCCAGGGGGTGGGAGTTTGCACTGATGCTCTTCTTCCCTTCAAGCCCTGATCTTGTTTGTGATTTCTGTTGACTGGCAAACGTTAGTTTCTCATGGTGCAAAATTAATCACAGTTTCACGTTTTCTGTTGCAGGGGGTACTGTACGACTTAGATAAGGTACGTTACTCCCTTTGACACCGTTTTGGCAAGGAAGTGTTAATATCTCTGCGGCGTATGTCACTGGCATGGGAAACCTCTCTTGGGCCAACACTGTTGAGGGAGAAGTTACCTGACAATTTGCACTTATGAAGGAAGACGTCCTGCTCCCCACCTCTTCCCAGGGGCTCTGGTACCTGTCAGGTACCTCCACCAGCCCACTGTACTCACTAGCTTGGCATCAAACTTACCCCATCAGCCCCTTCCTGGGGTTTGTTGAGTTAAACTGGCTTCAGGACAGGTACAGGAAAGGAGGCAAAACCCCTGCCAGAGGAGGAGAGAGGCAGAGGAGTAAGACCTTATTTCTGTCAGCTGCCAGCCATTAGATCCATTGCCTTGTGCAGCTTGGCCCTGCCAGCTCCAGGCGGGTGGGAGTCTGGCAGGGGCACGCCAGGCATGGCTGTGGGAGCTGGGTCAAGCCCTGGGGGCTCATCCCTGCTCCTGCCAGTTCTGGGGAAGGAAAAATAGAAAATAATTTTTCCCTGCAGGAAAAATTTTGGTGCAACAAAAGGAAAGCTTTCAAAGATGCTTGCTGAACAAATCTGGCTTTTTTTTTTTTTCCTTACCGCCAGTGCCAAGCTTGTGTTTGCTGTCAAAACCAGTTTGTTGAAAAAGAGAATGGGTTTTGAAATGCAGTACCAGATCAGTTTTAATACAGGTTTTCAAAGTACTGAAAATACTGTATTTTGGGCTGAAAAAGCTCTGAATTTTTTTTTTCTTTTTTTAAGAGTTCAACAAAGACAGAGAAATTGCATCAAAGAAAAACTCATCTTTTTGTTTATAAATATATTAGGTACAGAAGTCAGTGAGCTCCATTTTCAGCAGCAGATGGTAAGGTGGGACAGCTAATTCCAGATTCATGGGCAAGGAGACCCTGTGTGTTTTAAGGAGGAATTTCTCTGACTCATGGGGACTAACAGAGCTAGGGTGGAGGTGTCTTCCTGATTTATTTAAATGTGCCTTACCCTTTGCCTCTTTCCTTCTTTCAGCAAATCAAAGCGGTTGAAAGATACATGAGAAGGCTGGAGTTCCACATTAGCAAGGTAATGAGCACTCCTATCATCTTTCTTCTGCATCAGCCCCTATGTTACTAGGAAAACAAACAAACCCTTGGCCTCCTCTGCTGCGGGGAGGCTGCCTTGATGAAGCCTCTCCCAGATTCAGTATTTTTACCGCAATGGGCTGGTGGTCAGAGCCAAAAAAAGGGTTTCTGTGTGGTTTATAGCCCCTGGGGTCCAGCCATGCCCCAAGACACTCCCACCAGCTTTTAGGTAGAGAGAACACAGGGTGAGGCTCTTGCTGGGAAAAATCCATCTCATCGCATGCTTACTGTTAAACTGTAGATAGAAAAAGAGGTGCATCTGAAAGTAATTTAATTCAGCAGTTGTCTCTACCATACTCAGCAGCTAGATTGGATTTATTCCTGGATTTCACTGCTGACACTTTTACTGCATGGTTTAGGGCCTGCACCCACTTGATTTACATCAGTAAGAATATTTAGAAGAGGTACTTGTGATTTGTACTAATACGTTTTAGAGCTGGACAAATTCCACTGTGTGTATGCTCTTAGTTATAAACATATCTGCTAGCGATTAGATGCTTTTCTGAGCCTGACAAAAGAGTAAATTATTTTTGATGGATGAAATGTCTTTTGAGAGTCATTTGAAAAGTGTTCACGCAGCTTGAAGTGCTCCAATTGTGACAACCCATTCAAACCTTTTAATTTCAGTCTTCTCTTACTCTTGAAGCTGGGAAAAAAAAAAAAACAACAAAAGGTGATAGACTGAAATTTTGTTCCCTGAACTACCTTGTCTCTTGCTGGCAACATGAATGGCAAAATTAGAGCTTAAAGAACATTTCCATTCAAGTCCTTCCCACTTCACCCTGCTCAGAGTTAATGCTTTCTGGGATTATAATAGGACTGAAAAGCACCAAATGCAAGAGGTAACACTGGTCAGTATTACTCAAGCTTGCTGAGTGCATTGGTTCACTCTCTGTAACCCACAGCAACAGAGACAAAAGGAACTGAGTTGTGCTGCATTAAAACTTACTACCTTGGGCAGGTAAAGAAACATCTTTGTTTCTAATGATAGAGAAGGTCTTTTTCAGCAGAACAGAATTGGGGCCACGGCAATGCCTTCTGCCCTCTGCCTGCTGTAGAGGGAGCAAAGCAAGAAAAATGGGACGTGCAGCATGAGATCCCACGTATTTAGGAGGGCGGATGAGCAGTTCTAGTCGTGCTCACAGGGGCAGGACATCAGCGCCAGGTTAATGCTTCATGATGACAGCAGAAGTAAGCACCAAGTGACAGCTATTTATAGTAGCTGTCTTTAGCTTGCTAGTATGCAAGAGAAATAGGAGTGGCTATGACTCCAAGAAGCTTTTTTTGTAACTTTGAAATGGCAAAATGCTACCTGTGCCTCTGTTTCACTTTGCAAAGCAGTCCCGGTTTTGGTTAGAGATTCCTCAAGCCAGGGGCTTCAGCTGCCAGGAAGCCAAGTTGGCCTTGTAAAAGTCGACCTAAGGCTTTGGAAGCTATGGGGAAGACCAGTCCCATTCCAAACAAATAAGCAATAGCACTTTTTGTTAGAGGTTAAGCAGGCTTGGAAAATGGGATTTGGAACATGCCTGGATTGTCACATCAGGCTCATCTCTAATGCAGCAACACAAACTCGTAGGCTGAGGAAACGAAGGCACTGGATGCTTTCATAAGAATTTCATAAGAAATTCTGCTGTGAAAATCCACTGCTGAGCAACAAGCACCACAGGGGACAGGGCGATCACTTAATGTCAGAGATAACAAAGGAAAAAAATTATTCTGGGTAAAAGTCGAATATCATCCTGTCTTAGCAGGGACAGCTGCTTCTTTTCCTTTCCTTCTCCCCACCCTGATAAAGTCAAGTTAGAAAACCTTCACACCCTGTATCTGGCAGATTAAGTTTGTATAATTTTATATCACTATATGTAACTGGTATATGTATATATACACACACATATATACATACACACCAGCTATGCCACTGTAGACTCCTACTGAATTGCTCAGATGGTGTAAATGTATACATTCAGTGTGGAGATTAGAGAAGAAAGGGAAACCAAAGCGTGAGACACGTGTCAGTTGGTTGTGCTCTGAAGGTGAGACTTCAGACAGCGTGTGACTGGAGTTTGCAGAACTTCCAGAGTGCTTATGAAAAGTTGGGTGCCTAAAATGTGCTGGAGTTTAAGAAGATGACAGGAAAATTATGTCAGTGCCTAGTGGGCTGAAGTTCAAAAAACCTACTTAATTTGACATCCGCTGTTTCTAAGCCGTTGTGCTAATTCTGGCTATGACTCCTAGTTTCTGCAGGATGGGCAGTGAGAATTCAAAAAATCACTCCCTGCTTCCAATACTGCCTACTAATCAAATACGGCCATTTGCTAGCCTTGATCCATGGCTAGCATTAACAGTACAGAAGACATTGCTGGCCCTCTTAAATGTGCTGTTTAACATGTCCAGTCCCCTTTGGCAGCGCGGATCTTGCAGTTGCCTTTGAAAGAGCTTGTCCACGCTGATACATTTGAGAAGCTCATACCAATTGTACATAGCCCAGACAGTGGGGAAAGGGAGTAGCAATGGCTAAAGGCATGCAGGGGAAGCATATGAATTGCTGGCAGCATCTAGTGTTGCTGTAGTGAGATTTTTACAGTGGAAGTTGTTTTCATTTTGCATTTCTTTTTCATAGGCTGTAACAGTATCACAGCTTCGTTTGCTGAGTTTCCTCATAATGCGGATGACTTCATTGTTTGTTGGGTTTATTTTGTTGCATTCCTTTTGTTAGGTTTCGTGGTTATTTTTCAATTCACCTTTCTTACTCCCACTAGGTGGATGAGCTTTATGAGGCCTATTGTATCCAAAGACGTCTCTGTGATGGTGCCAGCAAAATGAAGCAAGCCTTTGCAATGTCTCCTGCCAGCAAGGCAGCTCGCGAGAGTTTGACCGAAATCAACAGGAGTTACAAGGAGTACACAGAGGTACATCCTCATCGGTTTAGTCTTTCACTCTTACACTGTTTGAAGGCCATGGGAACTTTGCCACTGATTTCAGGGAGAACTTCATCCAGATAAAAAAGCAAACTCAGCAAAGAATTATTATCTGTTTGTCTTCAGGTGACTACTTGATGACTTACAAAGACAGGTTACATGGGCCCAAAGAGTTCATTGAAATAATAATGTTTATGCTCTATGAAAGCAGCATAATACCCAGAAACTGCTGCACAAGTAAAAAGCACAAATCTGCCCTGAAACTGCAAATATTATATGTCCTTGCCACAGATTTTGGTATCTGTACACATGTGGGTTCTAGTCAACCCATGTGTGTACAGACACTTGCTGTATCCTGTCCAGTTTTACTTGCTGTGGTCAACATCTAAACAGGCACTAGATGAAAAAGGGTCTAGTAGTGTTGTAAATGTCCCAGCAGACAAGCTGTTACAACCTTCCTAAATCTAAAGGAAGAACTGGAGAGGGTCCAGTACCAGTCTCTCACAGCATTTTTTCTTAACGTAGCCCACATTTCTTGGGAGATTAAATGATGTAGGGAGCCGCTCTGGCAGGGAGCTGCTGCTGGCCCATGTCCTGGCTGGAGAGGACTGGGACAGTGACCAGGTCACGCTTTATGGGCCCTCTGCTAATGGGAGGATTAAGAGCGCAACAGAAGAGCACGGGGTCACATTCAGCCTCGGCGCGAGCAGGCATAGCTCAGCTGCCATATTTAGGGCCAGACCAAGCTAATCGGCAAGGATGGCTCTGGCAGATTGACTTCATTGCAAAATATTTTTCAGCTGCATAACAGAGTCTTTCAAACAGTCCTTAAAAAAGAAAAAAATTAAAGAAAAAAAAAGACAAAAGGTCACTCACTGTTCTCTCTTCCAATACAGAACATGTGTACCATAGAAGCAGAGCTGGAAAACCTATTGGGGGAGTTTTGCATCAAGATGAAAGGTAATTGCCTTTTCACCTTTCCCTTCTCTCTCCTAAAGAATAACAGTCACTGTGCACGTTAGGGAGGGCATCGAGACATGCCAGTGTGATGTGTATTTCTGATAGGTGTGGTTACCCCCACCACACCCATTGCTGAGCCTTCAGATCTCCAATTTAGACCCCCTACCCAGTGGAAAGGATCACAGAGCCAGGAACATCAAAGCTTACAGAGAGGCTTTTGGAGATACCACTTCTTGTTTCCAAGGCTAATTACCTCTCTCAAACACTCCTCTCAACAGCCAAAGCAATTCAGTTTCGAAGGCTGCTGTACCTTTTGCCTCTATTTCCATAATCCTTTAACAAGATGACTGGGAAATTATGTGAATGCCCAAAGAGCTGAAGTTCAAAATACTTTCTTTATTTGGCACCAGCTGTTTCTGAGTCCTTTACTTTGGCTGATTCCTGCTATTTTTGAATACATGTAAAAAAGCAAAGAGCTGGGGCTAGTTTACCATCGAAACACGTAGATAACTCAGTGGTGGCATTTGCCTTTCCGTTTTATGCCTTGCCTTTATGATGGTGGACTTTGTGGGTTTGAATACAATGGAATCAGTTTTTCCTGAGTCCTCAGTGACTCAGGTATTGCTAGCGCTGTTATCTCTTTAAGAGTCAATGTCTTAAAGCAGAGATTGGGAGGAGGGGATATCTTTTTTGGATCTTCAATCACTGGCATGAAAATAGTTCTCTAAAACAAAATCAGCATCGAAATATTCATGCATGCTTAATTCTTCACTTGAAATCTTGCCATTTAAAAACCCACAGTACTGCTGGTGGAGTTTTTAAAGCTCACAAGTCTTATACAGGGTTTGGATTCTGCCTGCCTTGTCACAGTTGTGAGTTAGTTGTGTCCCATGGTTGCACTGCATGAGATAAGATCTGGCTTAGATTAAGTTAAAATAGTTACTCTGTGCTCCCATTTTAGAGAAAGCAAGTGCAGCAGCTGTTCGAGTTCTCCTAGATCCAGCCCACAGCACCAAACTTCAGTTTTTAAAACCCCTCCAGTAATCTTCAGTACTGGAAAGGCAGTCAGAGATGCATAGATCTAAATTTACAAAATGGATGCACAGAGACTGTACAACACCAGCAGAACCGTGGCATGGACTCACTGAAGGAAACATGAGGTCAGGCAGCATAGAAAGGGAATTGCGTCAGGTGCCCCAGCATGTTTCTTTACTTGCTGTAAATGCAGTGCAATGCACAGTTCCTGACAGCTATTGCAGAAGGTGTCATGGTGTCACAAAGGACTGGGATGAAAAGACCTGGCCCCTTCTCTTTTGTATGTCCAAATACTCCAGCAAAGCACGGGGGCTCTGAAGAAGCAGAGCACAAACCACAAACAGCAGCTGCTTCTGAACGCAGTTCTTGTAACGTAAAGAAGCCCGAGATTAGAAAATGGCAAAGAGAAATGCCATTAAGTATTCTCTAATTAGGACATGTAAGATTTCTATTTAGATAGTTTCCCCTAGGAATAGGAATCCAATAAAATGATCCAGCCATTGCTTTTGCTAAAGCTCACAACAGCTCTAGCACAAAAGCCTGCAGATCACACAGCACGATTCCCCCTTATGTTATACTGCAGCATATCCAGCTGACTTTAGGATCTAATTTAAAATAAAAGCATTCCTATCCCCAAAGCTTATCTGTTCCTAGCCACTCCAGTGAAAGTTATTTTTATTTTGTGCCCTCTGTCACTTCCACTGAAAGCAAGCCAACCTACACAGTGCTGTCAGGAAGCAGGGGATCCACACTGTGTTTTTGTGACTGATTTTTTTTTTTAAAAGCCTAATAATTTTTCAACCTTGCCATCAGGCTTAGCTTACTGCTCAGGATTAATCAGCAGCTGAAATTAAATGGGGAAACCCAGTGTGGACATTTAAAGTTCCTGTATGGAATCTGTGTGTCCTGTACTTCCTGGGGAAGTGCCCCTATACCTGTTGGAAGAACCAGGACAGCAGGAGGTGAAACACTCATGCCTTTCACACAGGGAGAGCCATATGCTGGCCTGATGCTCTGGGGGCTCTGCCACATGGAGCTCAGCACCAGCAACCACAGTCCACATATCCAGCATCCTGTATGTGCTGCATGAACTTCAAGTGGCCCTGCCACCTTGCCAGAGCCACGTATTGACCCTATCCCCTAATTATTTGTGCTGACACTCCTGGAGCAATTTCCCAGAGCAGTGTTCTATCCCATCTGTGTTACAAGCCGTGATTTTACAAATGTCTGACATTTGAAATGGCACAATAGAGCCATCAGCACCTGCCAAGTGTTTAGTGTGCAAAAAGAGACTATGAAAGTACTCCTATGAAAGTACGTATCCCCTGTAATCAAGTCAGTGCTCAGCCTCCTCTTCATCAGGCTGAGGAGACTTGACTGGCCTGGTTGGTCCAGTCACCACTCACAGACCTCAACTCTGGACAATGACCATGTGGAGTTTTAGCTATGTTTTCTCATCCTCCCACCCCATCCACTGAGAAGAGAAGAGGCCTTTTTATTTTCCTCAGATGCTTTCAGTGATATGTCCCAGCAGAGATCAAATTCGCTTATAAAAGCATGGCTGGGGAGACAGAAGAAGCAGGGGAGTGCTAGTAAGCTTAAATTATTTATAAACAGTAAATAAAGTAGAAAGGAATTGGTAATATGAGCTCTGGGCAAGGGCCTCTCTGTTCTGCTGAACAGTAAGAAAACTCTTTTCTGGTCAAAGAAATGGAAGAGGAGAGGATCAGCAGCTCACAGGGACAGCCCATGACTCCATGCTGGGATCTATTTGCTCCTACAGTCCAGCTAGTTCAGCCTGGTAAATAAAGCCAACACTAGGGTTCATCATACTTGCCTTGATTTTAACACACCCATATATGTTCAGTCATGGCATTTTAGGGTAAATGCAGCCCAAAGACCCTGGCGAGTTTGTTTTCATTCCTTTCCCTGCCACAGCCTTTAGGTTTCATCGGGCTTTGCAACACTAGAAGCATAGTTTTAGTCTCACCCATGCAAAGCTGGGTAAACTTATACCAAAACAAGTGCAGTAGCTACCTATTGCGGAGATCTGTGAGAAAGGAAAGGTTCCCTCTTTGGTCAGGTTAATGAAAAACAACCAGTTGAATCCTGTAAAAAAACAGGACGCAAGGCCAGGAGAGGGACAGTAACTTCCCTGGGATTTCAGCGTGGTCCTTCAAGAAACTTTAATTTCATACGTAAAGTGCCAATATAGAAATAGCATCATTGTGTCTTACTATATTTTTTTTTAAAAAATAATTAAATAATGAAGAAAATATATACCAAAAGTGCTTTGCTGCACTGCTTCTCCCCCTCTGGGAAAAGATGGGATAAATCTTGTATTACAGGCATCAGCCATGTTTTGTGATCTACTTACTGTTGAAAGATCCTTGGATGGTAGGGAATTACAGTGTTATGGAAATGCCAAACAGAAGGAGCCCCTCTTGTGTTTCTGTTAGGATGTGCTAAAAAGGAATCTGTGTAACAATGCATAGCTTGATCTGATTAGTGTTAGAGCAGCTCACCTACACCTCATGTTAGTAAGGGCGTTACGCTGAGTTTCTGAAGCCAGATGACATCAGGCAGCTGTTTCTTCATTTTCTGTAATTGTTATATAAGAGGAAACTTTGAGCTCCTGTAGGAAAAAAAGCTGGAAAGTGCAAAGAAAGCACAATTTAATGAATTTTATACAACTACCCCCCAAGAAAAGACAAGAAAAGAGAAAGAAAATTAAGATGGGTTAACTGGGGTTAGTCTGGGTTTGGAGGATGCAGAGGCAGCAATAAGGGTGGTAGGGATTACAAACCTGTCTCGCCTGGGGTTGGTGGAGGGGCTGCGGGGGGCTGCCTGCCTGAGCACAGTCCTGTCACCCTCGGTCTTGCACCCCTGGTACCCCCTGCACCCCCTTGCCCGGCACTGCTGTGCGGGTCAGCCTGGGCCCTCCCTCAGCCCCTCCGTGTATTTCCTTCTCAGGTCTGGCTGGCTTCGCTCGGCTCTGCCCGGGAGATCAGTACGAGGTACGTCTGCGTGGGTTTACGGTTTGTTTAGTAACAAAGGAATTAAAAGCAAGGCAGATTTCTTGCTGCTTTTTACATCACAATGAATAAAATACAGCACCCCAAGAAACAGCTTCTATTTTTAATGTATATGTTCCGAAAAACATTGCAGTTCTCTTTATGCCTCCCTAGATCCAGAATACTGGGGGATGGCTATTCAAATAACTAACAGTTTTGTGGGGTTTTTTTAATTTTAAAATTATAAATTAAAAAACAAACAAGAAAAAACCCACAAAACACATGCAAAACAACCTTAAGTGTCTCCCAGAATAAGGGCATGCTTCTCACTGTCTTATTCATGACAAACATTTCTAATTTCCTTGGAAAAAAGCATATGCCTCATCTCATGCCCAAATTGAACAAGTCCTTGCCAGTATCCTTCACTGAACGTTTAGACTTTACTTAATCATAAAACAGAGTACAGAATAACCATTTCTTGAGACCCAGATGTTACTTGCTTTTGAGGCCATGTCAGAGTCTCTGGTCACTGCAGCATTCAGTTGAGAATATCAAGAGCAGGTTATTTAGAGATGGACTAAAATAAAAACATCGAGCTCTATCCAGAACAGAGCTAACTCTGCAAGAAATTTGCAGCAGCTTGATAATGGATCCTTCCCAGCTGTCTTGATCACTGATTCATTTGTTCCACTCCGGTTCCCCATACAAATCTCTCTTGCCCCTCTCACGCCTGCAAGCAGCATGTGCTTCCTCTGCGAGGCCAGTTAGTTGGTGCGGGTTTCTTCCAGCCAGCCCTGCAGCCCAAAATGGGCTTTGCTGCTCCTACCACTTCAAATTGTTTCAGTGCACGTGTAGGTCTCATTCATTTCCATCATCAGCCAGCCAAAGTCTCACAGCTGGGGAGGCCTCTGGTAGGGGATGGTCAAAAGCTCACTTATCCTCTCTCCTGCCTGGGGAGCAAGTTGTACAAGTTAGGAAGGCCACGAAGCCTTTCATCCTGCCCTCCCAAATCTCCTGCCCACCTCCGCTGCTTTCCCTGTAGACAAAGATAAAACTCCCGCAGCTTCTGTGTTATGAGTCATCGAGTTATGTGAAGGTGAAAGCTGGGGCAAGGAGCTCATTACCGAAAGGAGCGGTTATGAGAGCTGGGAGGCAGGATAGACCTTTTCTTTTTAGCTTGGTGGGAACCAGAAGGGCAGCATGTACACCACTAACCCTTCCAGTCTACTTCAGACCCTTTCCCCAATTCTTTTTCTGGTAGTTGTGCATCATGAGACCAGATTTCTCAAGAAAATAAGAGGATTCTTCTTTTTCAGATTTTCATGCGTTACGGTCGCCAGCGATGGAAACTTAAAGGCAAAATAGAAGTGAATGGCAAGCAAAGCTGGGATGGAGAAGAAATGGTTTTCCTTCCTCTCATTGTTGGATTGATCTCCATTAAGGTACACAATCCAGAATCACATGCCTTCTCAGGCACCATCAGCAAAAATGCAGCAGCAGATCATTACTCTCTTTGGAAATGAGCGTTCGTTAGTATTTCCAGCACACCTAATAGAATGAAATGCTATAGTATTGTCCAATCTAGATGTTACAAGACTAATCGGTTCAGGAGTCCTGTGGGAGAGGTTGTCCTAACTCCTCCCAGACCTTGCCTCACATCACTCTCCAGCAACTCGGATTATTTGCACCAAAGCAAGGCAACATTGGAAACCTGTTTGCTAGCAGTACTCAGGACAACAGCAGCAACAAAAAACCCCAAGCCAAAAATATCCCACTACTGTGAGCTTTATAATACTGCTCAGATAAGAGAGCAGCGTGCACTGATCTGGAGAAATACACAGGTCTCTCATTTGAAGGCATTCAGGGACAGTTGGGCATAAGCTGGACCAGTCCTGAGGTCCAGTCCCACCACCCTGCACCAGAACAGCAGTGCTACACAGTGAGGTAGCGACACTGTGAAGTTTCTGCTCACAGTGAGATGAGGGTGATAGAAAAACCACTCCAGCTTTTTGGCAGCTTCCTAGAGCACAGCAATTCCCAGAATTTCTTAATGAATGTCCCTCTGACTCCATGCGCTGTCCCCAGGGAAAGAACAACTTTTGCAACTCCTAGCAGTCAGCATTGATTTTTCCTCCCAAACTGGAGTCTTTCACCCTCTCATTGCCCTGGAGTTACACAAAACAAAACATAGAGTGCATCTCCCTTGGGAATTACCAAGTAGGCCAGCTACATCAGGAGATTGCGTGACATGAAGATTGTCAGTTGCTGAGAGCATATTAGACAGGAAAACATCCAGTATGCTCTCCTGTTCCTACTCTTCCCTTGGGCTCTGCTTATAGTCACTGCAAAAGACCAAACACAAGGTTGGATAGCCCCTTGGTCTGAGCCAGTATGATTGTTCTCTTCTGACACCCATAAAAACATAAAACATAGAAGCATGATCATATACAGCTGTGCATCTATTAAAAAAAAAATAAATTGAATTTTCGCCTTAGTTATGAAGATGCAAACCCACATATTTTAGAAGCCTTTTAGGAGAGGGTCCAAGACAGAAAATCGAAACTATTGCCTTGTAATTACAGATTGCAATGCCTTGTGTGATCCTGGATATGCTGTTCTTGTCTCTTATAGGTCACAGAAGTTAAAGGACTTGCTACTCACATCCTTGTGGGAAGTGTTACCTGTGAAACAAAGGACCTGTTTGCAGCTCGGCCTCAGGTGGTTGCAGTAGATATTAACGACCTTGGCACAATAAAGCTGAACCTTGAAATCACCTGGTAGTAAGTAGAACTGGTCGGTCGGTCACTGGGTCAAGCAACTGTAAAAAATTCAACCAAAGAGAAAAGGTCCGTCCGTGTGGTCTCTTCTCTTCCTTTTGCTCTCTGCTGCGGCAGATAGGAAGAGAACTGTAGCTCAAGTTTCAAAGATAAGAAATATTTCATGGTCAGCCACAGATTCCTTGTGTTACCTGTGGCAGATGGGGTTGTGCCTAGGTTCCTAGCTGCTAAATCATAGAATCATAGAATGGCCTAGGTTGGAAGGGACCTTAGAGATCATTTAAATAGTTGTGGTGAGTACTGATGTTACGAGGCATGTGAAACAGACAGCAGAGAGAAATCATAGAATTGCTTAAAAGTGTCTACTTCTTGCTCAAGCTCAAATAAAGGGCATAACTGAGTCCTCGTACATTCATTAATTTTTTTTTATATTAGTGTAAAATGCAATGAGGTTCCTCTGGATTTACGCTACCATAGCCAAATTCAAAAGTTGGCCCATCTTTAAAAACTGGCTTTTAAGGGCTTCGTACACCCTGAGGGCAGTGGGAAATCTGGCATTGTCCGTTGGAGACAGGGTGCTTGGGGACATGGTTTAGTGGTGGACTTGGCAGTGTTAGGTTTACAGCTAGACTCGATGTTCTTAAGCGTCTTTTCTATGATGCTATCTGCATTGGTCAAAATAGCTAAGCAGGTGTTAGGATTCAAACCCAGTTTTTTAATAAAATTGGTAACTGTCGTTTCTAAAGAAGCATTGATGCTTTTAGCTTTTGCAGTCATGTATGCCGTTTCTTGTAATGTAATAAACATGAAGCCTGCAGCAACAGCTACTGGTTTCCTTTATAATGCAACAGCTCTATTAATAGTAGAGCACCTTTCTCATTAGTATGTGTGACACTTAAATCCAAGAATACTTTCCATGTGAGAAGAATAACATCAGACTATGCTACATAACTGATTTCTGAGAGTAGAACACTTTCGTCAGAACTGAAAACCACACGTCTGAGCCTGCTGCCTAATTAACAACGTTTTCTTTTAAACGCTTCTGTTAGAAAACCTGCTACCTCTGGGTTTTGATGTGCTAATAAACCACCTTTTCAAAAGTCCTTTCTGTGGACCTCAAATTCCTTCTCACTCAGCCTAACAACCTTTTTTTTCCCCTGCTTGTGTGTCCATAGCCCCTTTGATGTTGAAGACTTGACCCCATCCAGTGGAAATGTGAGCAAGGCATCTGCTCTCCAGAGGAGAATGTCCATGTACAGCCAAGGCACTCCTGAAACACCAACCTTCAAGGACCACTCGTTCTTTGTAAGCTCTGTTTGGCTTCATGTTTATGTAATGAGAAGCCCTGGAGCGGTTCAAATGCTGCAAATCCTTCATTGCTTTACACGTCTCAAGCATTTTTTCCCTGGTTCCAGCAAGTTACCCTTGCAAATACTTACAAAGCAAGTGCATTCCTAGCTGCTAATCCACAAGAAGGTTTCTGTGATCCTAATGTCTTTGAAACCATGTGGCCACTTATTGCATACCTTTTCTTCTCACCTGACTGCTATAATACTTGAGTAAACTTTATAAAACATGTCTTTATTTTGTAATAGTAGTTAAACAACAATTACAGCGCTGGTATTTTTAACCATGATAATATTTGCCCCTGTACTGAAGATGTTCACAGGGTGCTCCTACTTTTTTTTTTGCATGAATTGAATTCTGAATGCTCTGATCAGGACTGTGTATAAAACTAAATAGGCTATCTGTACAGATATTAATTTTACAACAGCTGCATCCCATGCCTGTAATTTAGTACTCTGCTAAAAAGCATTCATTTCTCTTGCCCTTCCTGACACCCTCTTTGCTTTAACTGTTGAAGAAATGGCTACATCCCCCGCAAGACAGGCCAAAGTTGACAATCTTAGATGCTCTGCAGGATACTTTCTTTGACAAGCTTCGTCGCAGTCGCTCTTTTAGTGACCTGCCATCGCTCAGGCTAAGCCCAAAAGCAGGGCTAGAGCTATATGTGAGTCCTGTTTTTTGTTTGGTGAAGGATTTTTTCAGTCCCCATGTGGCATCTCCATTCCCACGCATGCTTCGTGTGCTGCTCTCTGTTGCAACTCACTCATTTTGCTGACTGATTAGAGGGGAGAACATGACTGTGAGCCCATGCTGCTCACATTAAATCAAAATTTCTTGGTTTCTGCAGGGATAATAATCAGAAGGCAACTATCTGTGGGTGGAGAGCAGGGCAGGAATACAAGCCAGCATGGTATTCTTAAATTCGCCTGCTACACTGATTGATGTTATACATTTGCCTAGTAACATGACTTTCAGGTGCTAAAAGCATACTCACATCGAGGGAAAGAAGAAATGAATCTTTGAGTATAATTATGTTTAGGGAGAAGAGCTGCTAACAGCGCTGGGAAAAAAAGATGCAAGTTTTGGACACTTTAACCTTATGCACCTTACCAATATGTGAATGCCTACAGTTCTTTCCAGCAAATTGTCAGCAAAATAGTAGTTGCCTTTCATCTGCACTGTGTATTTCTGTGAGCTGGCTACACAACAAAGCAAGATTTGTAGGCTGGATAGGCAGGTTGTGTCTCCTATAGTGATTTTTCCTCATAGGTCAGTCAAAGAGATGGACATACATATACGCTGTAATAATTTTTGGGCCCATATACACTGGTTTTGCTTCCTACACGATCAATGTCCTGGCCAATACACCACCACACTATTCATTTGAAACTCATGTTGAACAGGACTCCTGTGTAACTCAGTGTTCAGTGGTTATTAGAGATATCCATGCCACATGCAGAACTTACTTTCAACAGAGAAGAAATAACATACTACCATTAAAATGCCATGACACTAGAGAAACTTTTGGAGCAAAAACTTATTAAATTTTAGAGATTGCTACTTTAGTAGTCAGAAAATAGATACAATAGAAATCTATAACTAGTAGAAAAGTGCAAATAAGGTGGCTTAATTATAACCCCACTAAAAAGAGACATGCTGCAGGAACTAGAGCAATGCACTGGAAATGCTTTCTGAGGGAAATGGGTAGGATGAGAAGAATTCCTGTGTTGGCTCTGGGACTTGCTTCCTAGAGCTCTCTGCTTACTAGAAAGATGCTGAGCCCAAGTTTTCCAGCAGTTTTTCTGTTGAAATCAGGAGCCATGCCAGATGAAAGCAGAAGTTGGATTTGAAATATTTTTCCCATCTCTCAAGTCTTGAATGCTTTTCTTTAATCTTTTTCCTTGCATTTTTCTTTCCTGGGTACATACTGTGTTGTTTGTTGTTTTTTTTTCTTTCCAGTGCTGCATGAAAAACATTTTCTCTCTTTCTCTATTGTCTTTTCAGTCGAATTTGCCAGATGACGTCTTTGAGAATGGAACGGTGACCACCGACAAGCGTCCTCTGTCTTTCACTTTTGGTGACCTGCCTTACGAAAACCGTGTGCCCCCTGCCAACACCACAGAGTCATCTTCTGCCCACGTCAGCTCCAGCCCTGACATCACTGTGACCCCCACCCAGCACCGAGCTCTCAAGTCCTCCAAGAGCTCAGGCCTGGACTGTAGCAGCAGTGACTCCCGCAGAGACTCTGTTGCTGAGCCGAAGGACCTGCCATCCCAGGGAGAGGGGGCGGTGGTTGAGAACAAGCCCATCCCAAGAGCAGCTCCTGAAGTTTGCCAAAAAACCTCTGATGCTGAGAGTGATCGTGTCTTTATAGAAACAAGCGTCCCGGTGTCTCTCCTGCAGGACACGGATGAAGGTTCAGAGCTCAAGCCCGTGGAGCTGGATACCTACGAGGGCAACATCACGAAGCAGCTGGTAAAAAGGCTTACATCAGCAGAGGCACCCATGACCCCGGAGAGGCTGCCATGTGAGGGATCAATTAGTGGGGAATCAGAAGGATATAAGTCTTATCTTGATGGAAGCATTGAAGAAGCCTTGCAAGGGCTTCTCTTAGCTCTTGAGCCGCATAAAGAGCAGTATAAAGAGTTTCAGGACCTGGACCAACAAGTGATGCATCTAGATGACATCCTAAAAGTGAGTACATATTTGGAAAATACTACCCTAACGAAAATCTGAGGGGGTAGAATCTCTTCCCCTTCCTCGCAAACATCAAAGCAGGGGGTTTGGAGATCAGTAAAATTCCACAGTAGCAGTAGATTTGCTCCTGCTTGGAGCATCCCTTCTTAGTGTTGCATTTCTAAACTTTTGTTGGCAGTGTGCTTACGGTAGCCTTGTACCCCCAAGCAATGGATATTTTAATGTGCTCAAAACATTAGGTAAAGAGAAAAAGGTGCAATGGCAGAGGGGTAATGAAATTATACCCTTCTCTGAAGAAAGCACTTGCGAGCTCATTGCTTGTGCCGTACTGGAGATCAGATTATAGCCAACCTTCTGCCTTCAAAATCTATGGGTCACATCCTCAGCAGGTGTACTTTGGCATACTACCTCTGACCTCTGTGGAGCTGTGCAAAGCTACATCAGCTGAGGATCAGACCTTGTAGCCATAAAAGCTAAATTTTTGAAATTGCCAAAGAGGTTTAGAAGCACAAATCTCACTGAAGGTTGCCACCCAAATGGCTTCTTCCAAGCCTTTTCCTTTTTCCCTCATCCATTTTAAAATGAGAGACATCCTGTCATTACACCACAATGGACAGAAAATGTTGAAAAAGTAGAAAGAAGAAGAGGGGTTGCTTGTGTTTTTTAATACATTTACTGCTGATCACTGTGACTTGTATATTATTCCCCTCTGAATAATACCTCGTGACGCATTACTGTGCAAAGAGTATTATATGGGAAATAATCATTTCAAATGCTTCATATTCATATGCAAGTTGGTCTACTAGTCGTTTAATCCTCATCTTTCAAAAATATGGCTGAGGAGGAAGGAGGGAACCATTTATTCTTCAGCATTATCTTTTTATGAAGAAGCTTTAACATCCTTGTTTCCGTTGGTATTTGCAGCTGCACGGTACTTTCCCAAGTTAAGTGCTTTTTTGGACAGCCTGCAGCCCCTGTTCCTTGCGCTATTTCCCGAGCAGGTTCATGCAGGCAAAGCTACCATTACGATTCTTTTTTTAACTTTGTGGCTGCTCTGCAGCTTGTACAAAGAGGACTACTATCCATACTGCAGAGGGGCAGCGGAGACTGTTTATTTGCACTCCTTTTATCAGAAGTTACAAAGGGACAGACATGGGATGGGCACGAGAAAGGATGGACGTGTGCAGATGGGATTCCTGCACACTCGAGGTAGACACCTCTTCCAGATCTGCACGTGTCTGCGTGTTGCCTGTTGATCAACTCACAGACCCCCATGGCGTTGCCAGCAGGCATGCTAGGCTCCCCGTGCAAAAGGGTTGAGCTGGAATCCAGCTGTGGCTGAAGAAATCTCTCTTGGCCGTATTAGGTGGGTAGAGAAAAGGAGAAGCCCACCTGTCACTATTTGCTTTCACCTGAAGAAGCTGCGCTACCAGGTCTGACAGAAACGGTGGCTAAAACCATTGATGCTGCCGCAGATGTGTTGGGAAGTGTGTCTGATCAGCTAATGACTGTACGATCAGTTTAAGGAGTCAAGCATCATCCTAAGTGCTAACATATGACTATTATAGCATTGATATTGCATGCAGACAAATTGGAAGCAGAACTCTGAGCCCCCCCAGCTCTAGAGGAGCTGGTGTTGAGTCTGAGCACGGAGGCCAATGCATTTCTTTTTAGAAGCTGAGGCAAAGTCCTGGCTTCTGCCTGGGACTGAAAGATGTTGCTTGTGTAATGTCACTGGTGGCTCCTGGCTGTTTCTGATCAAATAGTCCCATAGTGCTAAAGCTGCTGGAAGTCACTGCACGAACCAGAGGAGGTGATCCCTCAAGTTACATCTGATCCTGCAAGGTGACCCTGGAAGCAACTCTGTGGGCATGCCTGCATGAATCGCCACGTGGGACTGGGGCCTTTCATGCTTCCTACAGCAACAGGAAGGTTTCCATCGCATTTCTCCCCAGCAGTGAGACTTCTCCCCAGCCCTCGCACTGTTAATTTCTGAGTTACAGTACTGCCTTCCTCTGTCACCTAGGAATCTGATGACTGACTGGCTTTCTCTTGATAACTGTGTGGCTTCAAAGGCCAAAAGTACTCTCATCCCAAAAATAGACGGGACCAAATTCAGTCCTGGCTAAGGTCCACTGGAGTTACATCTGGAACAAATCCAATAGTGCCGTTGGATATGTATAAATTGGCTTCTGTAGCTAGAACAGCAATTACAGAACGTGCCTTCCCCTTTCAACTTACAACACGCTACTTACCATCTCTCCTTTTGCAGAATGCTGAAAGCTGCATCACTTGGATTCAGGGTGTACTTCTCACTTCTGCGAATCACATCTAATTTTGCCTTTGAGGTTTTCCTCTGGGGAAGAGAAAAGGGGTAGGATGGGGAGGAGGAATGGAAGGGTTTATCCAGTTCTCAGGCTTTGATTGTGTATGCTATGAATATGAAGGTTTGAAATGAAACACCCAATAAAATGATGTTTTGAAAATAAAATTAAGAATTTGAAAGTTTTAAGCTTTATCATTTTTTTCTTCTTTTCTTTCCGTAGTAGCTAATATCTGGGGTTTTCATTGGTTCGTTCTGCCTTTGCAGTGCAAGCCAGCAGTAAGCCGAAGCAGGTCCTCCAGTTTAAGTCTAACAGTTGAAAGTGCTTTAGAAAGCTTTGATTTCCTGAACACCTCTGACTTTGATGATGAGGATGGTGGTGGTGTGGAGGTTTGTAATGGTGGAGGAGGTGCAGACTCAGTGTTTTCAGATACTGAGATTGAGAAGAATAGGTAAGTTTGTAGTAACTGCCAGCTGTGCTTACGCCAAACTGACACCCCAACTCTTTGTCGCTAACAGGGGATCCCGGTGCACACGTTATTCAAGGAAGACTGATTAATTGTTGATGAGGTTATAGGGTTAGAGGCTTCCCCGTGGCTGCTGCATACAAAATCTTTAGCTTCCAGGATGATTGTTTTCCCCCTATTCAAATACTATACACAATCTGTCCTCCAAAGGAGAAGGGTAAATTGAATTAAGCTGACATCAATACTGGCAGAGCCTCTTCCTTGACATAGGTTTGGACCTGGTTTTCCTTTGATGTAATTACTAATTCCTCTGTGGTTTTTCCCCCCCTCCCTTTGTCTTTTCTCTCTAGCCGAATGAGTCTTTGCAGTGGATTAAGCTTGTCAGTAACAATAACACAGGGCCAGATTTAAGCAGCATGGTGTAGGTTTCCTTTGGAATGTAAGAGTGATGACTGGTACTCTGTTCATGGCCCTGCGTGTTACCTGCCCTTCTTTCATCACTTTTGGTCTTTCTGAGAAAAAAAAAAAAAAAAAAAAAAAAAAGCGCTGTGGTGTTTGTGCCGTGATCTGCCATTGTTGTGTGACCTTAAGGTGCTGTGCTTCAGTCATTAGACCCTAAAAGCATGTTTGCATCCTCAGAGCTGACACGATGCCCAGCAGGCACGTAAGCGGCACTGGAGCTGGAAAAAAAGAAAAGAGCCTGGTTCCTTCACACCCCATGCTTTCCAACCAGGGAGCTATACCTCTCAGCTTATCATGGCCTGTTTGAAACAATTTCGAGTGCAAACACGCGACCAACATGCAATTCCCATCATCTCCCTGCATATCCCCATTCCATGGTGGGAATTAAAATCTGGAAAATTGTGTTGCTTGCTAAACTGGCACTCTGACCTCAGTTGAGTCGGTATTAATTTAAGGATCTGGCTTTAACCAGGCACTTTGTCTTAAATTTAACTTAAGCAGCAAAAATTTAAGTTAATTACAAGCTAACTTAGAAAGCAATGAAAATCTTTTAAGTTAAAATAGAAATTAAAATTTCTTTTTTTCCCCTCTGGCTTATCCCCAGACAGCATAGATTCCTGCCTCCATTTTTACATGTGTAAGTGTGTGACTCAGTGTAAAGATTGCAAGTGTTGAAATTTCTGAACTCGCAGCCAAACACACTTGCCATCTGGGGACTGACCTCGGGCTTTGCATTTAAACACAGGGAGGACCATTTGTACAACCAGACAATGTTGGAAATAACAATTTAAAACACAGTGGGACTAGCTTTGCACATGTCCTGGTTTGAGCTAAATAGAACCAATTCTGTCCAGAAGCAATTGGCCAAGTAAGCTGTACACATTGTGCCTAAAACAGCATATGAAAACATCATGTCTCTTACTCCAGCAGTGGTTTTTCCTTTCCTTCTGCAAGGAGAATTAAATTTGGCAGCAGGAGGTCTCGGAAATCACAGAGCTCTTCTTAGAGGCTCGGTGCTTGGGGTGGCACAAACTGGAATGGTTGTGCTTAACCCAGAGTGACTGGGGAGACGATTCACCAGCAGATGGGAGAAAACCATCACTGCCAAGCGACCATAGCTGCAGGTTTAAAAAGGCTTTGCTGTTGAGGGTGTTGCATTGCTCAAGGCGGAACCAGCCAGGGGAGAGAGACCTGTCCCCTCGGTGGGTACAGCCCTAACGGAGCAGCACTGCTCCTTTGCGATATGATGTGTTCATCACGAGGTTTCTGGCTGCTTTCAGCTCTTCTGCCGTGCTCATTGCTCATCGCCCTGAGCAAGCGTGTGTGTGTGTGTGTGTGTGTGTGTGTCTGCCACAGCACGGTCGGCCCCACAGTGATCTCCCTCGTCCCTCCCCAGTTACAGGACGGAGCACCCCGAAGCCAGAGGCCACCTGAGTGAAGCTCTCACCGAGGACACGGGTGTGGGCACCAGCGTGGCCGGCAGCCCTCTGCCTCTCACCACGGGCAACGACAGCCTCGATATAACCATAGTTAAGCACTTGCAGTATTGCACACAGCTCATTCAGGTACTGGGCCCTGCTCATTTGGGAAATACTATTTTAAGTTTTCTTTTCCTGGAGGGAGTGGGAGTGCAGGGCTGAGATGGCCACCACGCTGGGGTGG
Organism: Apaloderma vittatum; assembly: GCF_000703405.1. Classification (NCBI taxonomy): domain Eukaryota; kingdom Metazoa; phylum Chordata; class Aves; order Trogoniformes; family Trogonidae; genus Apaloderma; species Apaloderma vittatum. The sequence goes on along the minus strand of NW_009700842.1, from coordinate 21,904 downwards.
GAAGGTGACACCCTTCACCCCCAGTGAGAAAAGCCTCCGTCGTTTCTGTCCTGGTCTGTCTTGGAGCAGACCTGACATCCAAACTATGGGGCGCTTTGCAGGACCAAACAGGCAGCAGAGCAGATGATGGGGGCAGCGCCTGCTCTGGGCTGCATATGTCTGCTGGCTTGGCTGTGGGAGTCCTCAAAGAGATCAGTCCCTGGCTAAGGCAGCCCATGTCTTCAGAGGTAAAACAGAAGCCCCCAGCCCCGCTGTTAAACTGAGCGCCAAGCAAGGCTGCCGCATTCAAGAGCAGGAGTGAATTTCTGCATGGGAGCTACAGAGCCTGAAACACACACGCTTCAAGGCATCAGAACAACCCCCCAGGACACAGAAATTTTGTTTGTGCTCACAACTACCTAGCACAACCTTTTAGAGGGCTCTTTTGAGAGCCCAAGCACACCTCCAGCAAGCCACTAGGAAGAAAGGACATCAGGGTTTTCCTGATGAATCAAAACATACTGCAGCTTCCTCATTGCAGTTATTTGACTCTTCCATCTTATATATGATTGGCTTTATTTTCCCAAAGCCCCAGTGAAACAGTTCAGAGTGATCCTGATTCTGGCACCTTTAGTGCTGACTTGGACACTCTGCTGACTCACAAATATGAGAAAAAAGGGAGGTTTTTTGGCTTAAATACAAGACCACACAGTAAATATGCAGTTGTGGGAGGCAAGCTTGAACTCTTTCCACATAGTGAGTAGATTTGATATGAACTATATTTACATGGACTGCTGAAGAAAATGCAGATGTCAGCAGCAGGGAGTATTAGCAAGGCAAAAGTGCCAAATCAATAAACATATCTGGGTAGTTGATCAGAGCTGAAATGGAGTGGAGAAAGAGCGACCTGTGGTCTGCCTCCAGGCAGGTATGTCCTGAAAGTCCACAGCCTATGTTGTATGAAAGTCAGACTAATAATAATAATCACAGATCCCTTTAGCTTTGCAGAGTATATAAATCAGAAATCACATACGCAGATGGCTGCTTGGATATTCAATTGCCTATATCTGGATGTAGATGTTAAAGATATAAGCAACAATGACAATGAACCAGGACCATAAAATATGCCAGAGACAAAAAACTTTCAAAGTTAAGGAGATCCCATGATACCAGGCAATGAATTTGCCATTGCACTTCTTCAGGTGCTGGCTGTTTTGGAGATTTTTGTTTTCTTGTGAGGGTTAGTTGTTTGAGGTTTTTTTTGTTCAATGACTCCTTCTCCTTCCTTCCCATTTGTCTTCACCAGCAAATTGTGTTCTCCAGTAAAACACCATTTGTGGCAAGAGACCTCCTGGATAAGCTGTCCAGGCAGATCCTAGTGATGGAGAATATCGCAGAAATCAGCACTGAGAACTTGGGAAACATCACCTCCCTTACTGATGGTAAGAGACAAGTTAGAGGGTTTCTTATGAAAAGGGTTTGGTCTGGGCACACGTGCCTGCTGAAATAATCACTGTGCAGAGCTTGTCATCACTGCAGGATATGCCACCATAGTAAGGTTGATTCACAGTGACCAGAAGATGTAGGCATCACCAGAGTTGGTCAGGGGCCTTATTCTAGCTTTAGCACTGGTATCAAGAAATAAGCAGGTGAGAAGAAAAAGGACTTATTCTTATCCTCCTTGATGTGCAGAACATGCACAGAGGTCATTGCTGCAGCACGGTGGGGATGCTGCCACCTCTGAAGAGCCAAACTCTTCCTCCACTTCTCTTTCCAGAAGAAAGGCAGGATCCACATTATACTATCAGGCATACAACTCCTCAAACATATTACCAGTTTTATTTTAGTAATTCTCTATAGAGAATTACTATTTTTCTTGTTGTTGCAGCTATTTTAATACGTTGGAAGAGTTTGATGAACACATAGTTACTCTTGCGAGCACTCTGGCAGGATAGGTAAATACAATATGGTGTATTTACTTTATCAGAAAACTAACGCAAAATTGAGTGATTTACCTAAGGCCACAGAGCAGTGCTAGAAGAGGGACCAGTTGCAGTATTCCCCTCGTATTTCATGGTATTTAAAATGCTGAGACAGCAGCACCCAGAACTGGATTCAGGAGCAAATTTTCTCATGTCCTACCATGGGAAACAGAAAAGACACATTACAAACTTGGGGTGACTACATGATCACACTCTGTGAAGTGCAATCTAACCAATAATAAATCTAACTAACAATAAAGATGTTAGACAATATACAGATATTATACAAGTATACAAATATATTCAAAGATATAACAGAATATGTTAATGTGGAACCCATGACTCCAAGCTGACAACTAGATCCCAAGTGGAAAAAAGTTCCAGACTGGACTCAGCAGCAGACAGGAGCACCAGAATCCAGAGGATAGTCAAAAAAACCCCCCAAATCCAGAAAAGGAGCTATGCTGCTCCCATCCAGAGAGGCGGGGGAAGACAATCTGTGCTGATGATTGGTGCTTCTCTGCAGTGTGAAAACAGGAGACAAGAATACCAGCAGTACAGGGAGAGATGATGAACAGCTGATGACAATCCTCCCAGCACAGCAGGCACAAAAAAGCCCCCAGCCTCTTCTGAGGTGCCTTTATGTACGGAGCACCATGGGAGGGAACACTGTGGTTGGTCCGTTTGGGTTACCTGACCTATCCTCTCCTGCCCATAGGCACAGCTGCCTTCACAGGTGTGAAGGTAATGGTATAGGCATACTATTTGGCAAGTCTGCCAAGTAGTAGTTGTTTGTCAGTGGTCTAGGGTGATATTTCCTCTACTCTTACTATCTCTTTTTCTTCTAGTATGCCAGTGCTTCTAGCATGGCTTTATTTCATTGATCATTTTGTATTCTGTGTCAGCAATTCCAGAGTTCCACAAGAAGCTGTCGCTGCTGGCGTTCTGGATGAAGTGTACTGGTCCTTCAGGAGTGTATCACACATCTGCAGATAAGATGATGAAGCAGCTGGATATCAATTTTGCTACCACTGTGAATGAGGAGTGTCCAGGACTTGCAGAAACAGGTACTAACTGCTGCAAAAATATTGTGTTGGCCATTAAAATGGAGAACAGTTGTGTACTGGGCTTTACTCAGCCTTCATTGCTTTGTTTTCCAACCCCTTGGAGGTCTGTTTGAGCATGGCTTTGTGGTCTCATTTGAAAACTAATGCTCAACTCTTGAAACAGTTTTGGCCTCAGATAAGCAGATCAGAATAGGAAAAAAAGGTGAGACCATCAGAAAGAGAATATTGTTTTAAGGTTTATGAGCTAACTGGAAATAAGTCTAATCCCAAATACAGGTTTGTAAGTGATTGACTGAAGTAGGAATCCTAGCACCTAAAATTTTACATCTATAATGTGTCTCTTTGTTGGTGGCTGCCTGCAGTCTTCAGAATCCTGGTGTCTCAGATCCTGGACCGGACGGAGCCTGTCCTCTACTCCACCATGTCCTCCGAGATCATCACTGTCTTTCAGTATTACAACTACTTTGCCAGCCACAGTGTTAATGACCTTGGAAGCTATTTGCTGCAACTCGCAAAAGAAGGTGGGCTACAAACTCTAGTGGCTAACAGGGGAATACATCAGTGTCCTTCTGACAGGGAAGTACATCAGCACAACAGAGCTGACCCTGAGGTTGATTTTACAAAAGGGGAGAAAGGAGACAAAGAAGAGCCTTGTATACTAAGTCTGAATGCACCTGAACAGTTGTACATATCAAGGGAAAGGAGCTGATACAGATACAACCTCAGTCATTTCCAATTACATATCTTAATGGGAAAAAACTATGTTGGAAGAGTTAATTTTTAGGAAATGTCTGATGGTGGTGGGCTGGACCCAAGGACTGGGAGGTTTTCTGTGCCTGCAGATCGGATGATGTTCTGGTCTTTCACCATCCTTTAGGGATAGACCTGAAGTGCTGAGCTCTTCTCAGCAGCCAGGGAAAAGCAGTCGCTCCACAGAGTGTGCTAGAGTGCAATCCCTGGCCAGCTAAGTCTTCTCTTCTATTTGAGAGGGAGTTTGAGGAACCTTACCTAGTTTTCATTTTTGTTTGAGCATACTTTGTGGAGCTTTTGCTCAAAAATGTGAAAGGAAAAAGGCATTTCAGCCAACTTCTGAAACACGTTAGCCCTGGCTCATGGTGGCAGACATTAATCTGACTAGGAAAAGCCCTCACAAAGGTGCCCTGGAAGTCAATACAGTGGCAGAGGCTATTGGGTTTCACTTTTTATGGGGAGGATTTATGTCTTCCAGCAGAATATGAAGGTTTGAGAGGTAGGCTCGTAGTTCTGAATAGGTGTAAGTGCTGCAGTTGTCCCATCTATTCATCTCCTCCTTTGGAGGAGTGTCCGAAAAAATGGCCCGACTTGAAGCCCAGATAATTCCTCACGCAGACACACGGCTCTGTTGCAGTTGTTCAGATGGGATTGTTTCATGTCTTTTGTGTGTATAATATAAATTGTGGATTGCTAGCAAGGAGCAATCTGAAATATCAAGATGCTAGAATAAGTCACAGGGACCTTTCTCTTGCACTTCTAGCCTCTGTGGTACAGGTGCTGCAGTCAGTGAAAGATGGAAAAGTGCAGCAAAATGTGGCCAAAATAAACTCCAATAACCTTCCACCACAGCAAGAAGTTTTGAGAGCTTTGGCTTTACTTCTTAATGAAAATAAAAATGAAGTCAGTGAGACTGTGGCATCACTTTTGACAGCTACCACAGAAAACAGGCACTTCAGGGAGAAGGTAAGTGGCAACAAATCACCTATTGCATAAGAGACCTCTATCATCATGACATTTTTTCTGCCTGTGTGTCTCAAATATCTACATGCATAAAATATTTGCTCCAAGCTTGATTTAAACTGATCCAGAGGGGTTTCCTGTCTATTTTTTTTGTAAATATGCAGACCTGTATCTGTTGTTATCCCAGTCTGCTTCTACCTGTCAGTAAAATAAACAGGTACTAGCCAAAACTCTGCAAATACTTACCTAGTGGTGTACTCTCCACACTTCAGCATTTCTGCTGGCTTGTTTCAGACTTGGCTTCAGTCCAAGGCTTCAAGGCTACAGTTCCCAGCATCATCAACATGCAGAGGTTCAGGTCTAAGATTTCTTTTCTTTTCTTTTTTTTTTTTTTTCCAAAGGAGAGTGGCATCTATTGGACCCCCCACCATTATTGGAGGGGATGGACTGCCTTGGGCAAGCACAGCTCAGCTGCAGGATCTATCACAGAAATTAAAGAGAAAGGAGAGGGGAATAAGAAAATTAGGGACTGGCTTCTACCCTTTCATGGCAGACATTTCCTTACTATCCTTCTTGTTCCCTGTCAGGGGGGAGCAAAAGAAAAGGCAGTTGGAAGAGGAAGCATGGCAGAAGGGAGGGAGAGGCTCTCTGTCAATCGAGTCCACTCATTGCTTGCCCTCCCACTTCATCTTCCATTTTCGCAGCCCCTCAGTATCTCATACCATCCTTCTCTGTCCCCAGCTTCATGGAGGCAGCATCTCAGGGGAAATCTAACCTCCTCCTGCAGCAGGCATGTGTAGCTGATACCTGGTTCACTGCCTGCAGGAAGGACCTCAAAGTGCCTTGTATGAGGGTGTTACGCAGCCTTACACTGCAGAGGAGTTTGTTGTGCAGCCGACTGATGTTTGCTGCTTGCACTGGTTTTGCTGGCACACCAGTAGCTGTGGGCCAAGCAGTTAACTGGTCTAGTAGCTCATGCTGACCTTTAATAGTTATTTGCAGTCCCCCTGGAGTCCATCGCAGCCTCTTCATTATTATCTTTATCATCAGAGAGACCATCTCTGGAGGCAGCTCTTGAGCTATTTAGTCTCCAAGGCCCATTTAAAGGTCTTTGGTGATTTATGCTGAAAGGCCCTCAAGGGTGCCAGATTGTGCTTCTCACTTTAACATGAACTTTTCCTCACCGAACGCTGGCCTGAGACTACCACTACCCTTTTGGTAGGGTCGCAAGGCCTCCATGTTCCACCCTTTTGCTCCACACAGGCACACACATTTTTATCACTACTCTTCTTTATCTGTTTTCAGGCCTTGATTTACTACTGTGAAGCACTAACCCAGCCCAACCTCCAGCTGCAGAAAGCAGCTTGCTTGGCTCTAAGATACCTCAAGGTAAGAGACAAAGAATTCACTATGGCACTTGGCTTTACTTTAAAGAAAGGACATCTTATAGGTACAAACAGCAAAATAGAAATTGCAATAGCAGCAGCTGTAGTGTTTTTGTTTTGCATTATTGCACTGCATCCTTTTACAGGTACTGTGCTGTTTGGGAGCAGTTTAGAAGTTTTATTGCAAAAGCAGACGGTCTCTGCAATGATGACAGAGTTTCTCTCTTGCGTATCATCTTTTCCTCTCTCTCATATTGACTTTAGGAGACTTACTTCCACATCTCAGAGAAAAAAGATGTTAATCTATAGAGTACTAACTGAGAGGGGAAAAAAAACCCCACCCTTTCCCAGGGTAAAATTAGTTGTAATGCATGTAGGTTGCAGTGAAAGAAGAGAAAGGGAGAGACAGGTCACAGCTCGTTTTGTGACAGAAAAATGGTATGTCTGGACACTACAGCTTCAGCTAGCATCTGGCACCATGTCTGCACTCCCTCCCATGACAGGAAGGAAAAATGCACTTTTGTTCTGACTGTATAGAGCCATGGGAAACAGCGTCTGCCCAAGCCCGACTAGTACAGGACACTGAGGCAAAATATGTTTTCTGTGAGACAGACTGACTGCGGACTGACTCTTTCTCAAAACTGTCCCCCGCAGAAGACAGCTCTAAAGTGTAACTTCATGCCAGCCAGAACTGATACCACCCAGTCCCTAATCCAGTATTGTTTAAATATGAAAAAACTGTTTTCCCTTAAACGAGACATTAGCAGGCATCCCTGAGAGGCAGTGGTGAGAGGCATTCCGCTTCTGCTGTGTGTGGGGTGCAGTAGGGTTTTTGATCTTTCAGGAAAAGGCAGAGTAGGAACCAGTGGAGGGAACTGGAGTTAGACAAGAGCTTGCCCTGTGTCAAGCACAGGCAGCCAAGTTGAAGATGAGGTGGTGAGAATTAATAGCTCTGGTAGCCATGCCCTCATGCAGAACATCGTACACCAGACCTGTGCCCCTCAGATCAACAAGGCTTATACAAATACTGACTCTGGCTCAGTGTCTCTTCCATGTGTCATGCCAGGGCAGTGCCTGCCTTTCCTTTCTCATCTCTCGTTGTATTAAATGGCCTGCCAGAGACATTATGAGACCTGCTCTCCCTAAAGGCCTGACATTTTTGTAGCAGAGAACAGGATCATTCCTTGCTTTCTTCCCAAAAATAGCAGAGGCAAGGCAAAAATGTGGAAATGTTGGTGAGTGTGGGTGTGGGCAAGGAGCCTGCAGTGAGGTGACTGGGCTGGCCAGCCAGCATACCCTGCTGTGCCCCATAGGTAAGCTGGCAAGAACAACCTTCTCAAACCTACCAGGTTTGAGAAGCTCAGTGTGAAACTCATTCCCTTGATGCCTGTCTGCCATTTGTTTTCCTGCCATACCCTTACCTTGGCACTTCATGGCCTTGTCCCATGGCCTGTCACCCAGCCTACAGTCAGACACAGACGATCAGCCAGGTCTGTGCATGTAGCATATTGGGTAGGAAGCCTAGAAAGGGTCCCTACTGACAGCAGAAAATATTCATTCTCCTACATGCTCTCCCTCAGGGAAACCCCATTCCTCATATCACACACAGAATCACAGAATGTCAGGGGTTGGAAGGGACCTCAAAAGATCATCTAGTCCAACCCCCCTGCCAGAGCAGGATCACCTACAGTAGGTCACAGAGGAACGTGTCCAGGCGGGTTTTAAATGTCTCCAAAGAAGGAGACTCCACAACCTCCCTGGGCAGCCTGTGCCAGTGCTCTGTCACCCTCACAGTGAAAAAGGTTTTTCTAATATTTTTGTGGAACCTCCTATGTTCCAGCTTGTAGCCATTACCCCTTGTCCTGTCATTGGACGTCACTGAGAAGAGCCTGGCTCCGTCCTTCTGATATTCAGCCTTTACATATTTACAAACATTAATGAGGTCACCCCTCAGCCTCCTCCGAGATAGAGAGACCCAGCTCCTTCAGCCTTTCCTCACAAGGGAGATGTTCCGCTCCCTTCATCATCTCTGTGGCTCTGTGCTGGACTCTCTCCAGCAGTTCCCTGTCCTTGAGCTGAGGGGCCCAGAACTGAACACAAGATTCCAGACGAGGCTTCTCCAGGGCAGAGTAGAGGCACAGGAGGACCTCTCTCAACCTACTAGCTACTCCACTAGCTACTCCACCAAGGTTCTTCACTTACTTGGAGTAGGAAGGCCAATGCAGAGGATGGTCACTATTTCCACACAAGGTCGTGAAATAAAACCACAGTGCATGGTGCTAATGCAGTTCTTTTTGCACTTCCCAGGCTACTGAGAGTATTAAAATGCTGGTCACACTCTGCCAGTCTGACAATGAAGAGATCAGAAAAGTGGCGTCTGAAACCCTGCTCTCACTTGGTGAGTTGGCTGTTTTAGGGCACTATTTACTTTTCTTTTTTAACAAAGCAGCATATAAGACATCTGAGTTATACAAACGTGAGCCCCTAAATTAAAACAAAACTTTACCTGGAGAGTCAGATGAGTTAAAAAATATATATATTCCTAAAAATAATCCAGTCTGAAAATCATGAAAATGAGCCAAAAAGAGAGAACCTGAATTGTGTGAGTCTGGAGGGGGAAGTAGAAATGTAAAAATAGCGAAGGAGAAGTTGACAAACAGAAATAACTCGTTATGAATTTGAAACCTAAGCACCCTTGAGGAGGCAGGACCGACACACTGCCTGCTGCTTTCCATACACCCTCCTTTTGGGGATCCCCTCCTATCATCCCTGTAATGCCACAGTCACACTCTCAAGAGCCAGTAGCACTGCTGAGTGTTCAATGAATCTAGATTATCTTTATATGCTTCTTTGGAGAGACCCTAGCCTGAAAGTCCTTCACACTGTACCTCAGACACCTTGCATTGAGCTTCATTTGTCCTTGAGACAAGAGATACCCTCTTGAACCTGTAATCTGTCTGCATAGCACCATGTGGTTTCAGGTCACCAGTACTTCATGGCACAGAAAAATTATATTTTTCTGGCCTCTAGGCAAGGCACGGATTTCTAATGCACAGATGCATGTCCAGCTGTGATTTTAGTTATGCAAACTCTCCAAATATACTCTCTCTCATCACCAGTTTGGCAGGAATTCACTCTGCTGTTGGACATGTTGCTGCTCAGTTTTTAAAACAGCTAGCCCAGGGACACTTTTTGAAAATGCAGGGAGATTGTACTGCCATTCTTCTAGAGAGTGCACAGAGACCATTTTGGTTCCTAGTGGCCAGTTCAACATGTTGGGCAGAATGCTGTCTTCAGGTGCATATAGATCACAGTACCCAGAGAAAAGGGTCTTGAGACACACAGGGAGTTAAATTCAGCAAATATACCGTTTCCTCTTTTTCAGTGGTATGTAAGTAAGGATGTGGCTACACGCAGTTTTAAGTGTCAGGAAGTGAGTGAACTTTTATGTTGTCCAAAGTAAACATCATCTGTTTTGACTATATCACAGCTGCAGCTGAGACCTTCACAAGCACCACAGGTCATTTAATAAGAGAAGTGTACAGATAACTGTCATCTAATCATACAGGCCACGTCTGGTTCTGTTTTGCTCTAGAGAAAGCCAGCAAATTCCAAAAGAAAAAAAAAGAAAAAAAGAAGTGAACATTCAGAGCATGCTTAACTTGCCTTCAACAAGAAATTTTAAATAAAGAAGTTACCAGCAGTACTTCCCAACAGCAGAGAATCCAGCATTTTAAATGTTGTACAGCAATGATATAATAATACATTATTATGCTTTAACATTTTGCATTCAGGTGAAGATGGGAGACTGGCATACGAACAGCTAGACAAATTTCCCAGGGAATTTGTTAAAGTTGGAAGTCGCCGTGGAGCTGAAGCTGCCACAGCTTTTTAGGTGGAAAAGAACCTGCCTACATTTAACAGGCATTAAAGTAGGATGGAGCTGCACTTCAGTATGGGAAGCAGAAGGAAGACTTTGAAGCATTCAGTGAGAACGTCCCAAAAATGTAGCATTTTGCAGAGTTTTTAAAGAAAAGCAAAAATCTAAAATCCAGCTCAAGAGTTCCTATTGGCTCCTCTTTGCAGCTCATGATGGAACAGTTGGATGCTGAAGAACAATACTTTCTTGATTCACAACAAATAATGTAATTGCAGTTATTCAGCCTCAACAAACTTCTGTGAGTTTTAAGAATTTGGCATCTTCATATATTTTACCGAGTATTACATTTACTTCCTGGAAGTTGTGAAAGCTTGCGATGTGCGATCCTGTATCTGAGGAGGAGGCTGCCTGAGCAGGACTGCAAAGGAGCTTTCTCTCCGACCCCGAGCTAAACATGTGCTGCCACGCAGTGTCCCCAGCAGCACTCCAGCGGCGGCGAACACCACTTGGCTTTCTCAGTTTTGTCTCAGTAATGAAATATAGAGCAAGTTTCTTCAAGTTTTGCCTCCAGAAACAGCATGATGTAAAACCCTGGGAGGTGTCACTTTGGTGACTCATTCTGAATGCCTCTGCTGGTCTTTTATTTCCTTTCTCTTGCCCTCCAGCAATGAGCCATCATTAACCCAGAGATTTGTGAGGGGGATCAAACAATCACATAGGCTTCTGAAAACTAAATGAAAGGTGAAGCCCGTTTATTTATTCTGAGAAGAAGGAGTGAATACAGCTAATTGCACTGAGTCCCCAAAGCCATTTGGTCCTGTAAGTTGCAGGCAGGATTGGATTTCATACGCTCTAATTAGTGGATCACAGCTTCTATAGAGTGATTTTTCAATATAAAGAACAAGAACAAACTAAAGTAGGCCTCAGAGGCGTAATAAACAGAGGGCGCAGTGAATGCATTTCCCGCTGCCTCCCACTGCAAGGATGAAAGGCAGCGAGGGCTTCGAACTGTTGATTATGAGCCTTAAGTTAACAGAGGAGGTGAATAGAATTTAACAGAAGAGTGTTCCTGTACTGTGTTCATTATGCATGAAATGCTATTTAGATGTCAATTAAAGTATCTGAATTTGCATAGACTACGTAGGAAAGATTGCAAACAATTTACATCAAAAGGAAGCCTTGTGAGCCAAACACATTGGCAGGCAGGGGTGGTTGTGGGGTTTTTTTACTGTGAATGTTACAACAGTGTACATATCTGTATATTTATAAATATATATCTTCTTCCTTTAATTAAAAAAAGTACATTTTGTACAGTTCAAAATGCTTACCCGTTTACTGTTTATAGACTCTTTGCAGAGGTGAAATAACCCTGTTACGGTTTTTATACCATGCCTCTCCCATCAGCTGAATTCTTCCAAGGTGTCCCGTTTGTACTGACCTGTGCTTTTTTTTAAAAAAAACTTTTTGTTTGCTTTTAGTTTTGTGGCATTTGTACTCACCATATTTCCTATCACATTTAAGTTATAATAAAGATTATTTTTTAATTACTAAGCACATCAGTCCATATGTATATTCACTCTTTCTAGCAGCAGCCTCTCCACTGTGAGGCTTCTACAACCTTCAAATATCATGCAAGTCAGGTCCCAGGGCCACAGCTCTAACTAAGCTACCTACTTGCAGCTCGATCTGGGGCAAACTGTTAAGGAGCTGTTTAACCATATTAAAGGATTTTTGTCTTTTCGAGCCAGGTCACTAGGACAAGACTTTACAACAATCATCTCAAAAAGCTTAGCTAAATTATATGAAGTCAGATTTCTTACAGTGGAGAAATCATTTGTTTCATACCATATCAACTTCATTAAGACTCAGAAGAACATTACTGTAAGATCTTATAAAAACATCTAGATTACAGCAAGTGAACGATACCATTAGGGAGGACTACTGCCTGAGGGCAGAGAATGCAACTTCTCGTGCAGTGGGAGAAAATACTAGCTTGTGTTTTAATAGGCACAGCTCTCAGCATTTTCATCTTTCTGCTGGCCAAGGGGGTCAAGTGATAAAGTATTTTAGTAACTGAAATAAACAGGCAAACCACAAAAGCAGGAAAAGTAGAGAAGGGATGAAACTATGCTGGAAACAACAGCTCTTAGTTGTACCTCTGTGACGTAAACCAAAGCATGTTTTCTAAAAAGACAGTTTTAAACTGGAGTGCTATTCTGGAAGCAAGGAGAGGACTGTGCCCTCCCAGTGTTCCTTCTCTGATTGCTTTAATGTGTGCATGCAGGGCCTTGCTCCCATCCCAAAGCATCAACAAGAGGCACACGCTATTTAAAAAGGTGAGAAGATTCCTATATTCCCATATCTGTCAAAAGCTCCTGCCTGTAATACATACCATCTGGCAAAAGCTTGCTAGAAGTTTGCATGTCACAGCACAGAACACGGTTTTGTTAGAGCAAAAGCTAACATGTCATCGGGCTGTGGGTGCCACATTCTGAACTGTCACTTAAAAATGAGGAAGAAGAGCTTACTTTCAAGGAAGTGCTAGCACTCTACATTTCTAGCCACTCCTGATTTAAGTTCAGACCAAGCCAGCTTTTTGTGTCATTCAAGATACTTATCCAGAAGGGCTCCACAAGGACTCACATAAAATATGCTGAAGAGGCTCCAAGGACTGTTACCAAACTTTTGCCAATTACTTCTTCCCTTCTGTGAAGACAGACTCAGCTCGGACAGAGGATGCTCCTTTTCCTCTTTACAAAGATTCAGGCTTACGGTGCCTGCCAAGCAGAGCGCCAAAGCTGCAGAGAGCACAGGGATACAGGTATTGTGCCAAAAGGAGCCTCTGTCTACTTCCATCTCATTGTAGTTTGTGGCCACCCTTTGAGAGGTGTATTAACCTCAGGCTGATCTGCTACACCATTATAACCATTAAAACCCATGTATGCAGCTCATATGAACCAGGTAGGAGCAGATCCTGCTCTCAGCAATGCCAATGAGGAAATTCACAGGAATTTTAGTGGGAACTGTTAGGCCAGATATAGTTCCTATTGTGGTATTCGAGATTGACAAGCTTGAACCTGGCATGTATAGAGGCTAAATTTCAGCTTGACCATTAATACTGTTTTAGAAAACTAAATAAAACAAAGAATCATGTTCTAACATGATTAATGACAACATATATAAAAAAAAATCACATCATTTAAGAACAAAAGCAAACAAAACCCCCTAAGATTCTCCCCTCAGGATAACAAACCTTAAAACTTCCAAAACCAGAAGGTAAATAGAAAGGAACAAACCATATATTTGTCTCATATCTTACATGATTTTTATGCTCACAGAGCTGAAAATGCTGCCCTTTCTACCACGTTAATGCAAGAGCTCTCCTTTGTGGAGCAGGAAAAACCAGTAGCACAGAGGTGCATATCACAGGACACTTACTCACTTGTAGAGAAGGAACCAGCAGGCAGTAATTATAAAACGTCTTTGGTAGCACTGCAGCAGGTTGACTTAAACAAGTTTAAAGGTCTGGGCCACACCAGAAAAGTACGTGAGGGAAGAGCTCCTGTACCAAAATAACTCAGCAGCAGGGCAAGCTGAAGAGATATTGAGCTCACCAGGAAAAACTTGCTCAGGAAAGGGATTCATTTGCCTGGTGGTTTTGTTGGTGGCTTATTCTTACCTCATGCTTTTTGTGAACTGTGATGGTTTTCACTACTCCCGTCACATGGTTATCATCTCTCTGCATTCTGCCTGGCAGATAGAAACACGGTAGTGTCTCGATAGGGCTCTAACAATGGCAGCCACGCTAATTAGGCTGCCCCAAGTTTCACACTAACATCAATAAAACTCCCCCTCTACCTAGAATACCTCCAGAAAAGCTTTACTCTATGCTGCAGCCCATTACATGCTGATTATTGCCAACTAAGCATTCAAACTTAGACGTCAACCTGATTGCCAGACTCTTAAGTATGGGCCTCTGTTTTGCTGATCTGCAGTGGGATTATTCTGATGACAGCACCCCCCTTCAAATGGCTGTGGTGCCCTGGCAGTATCATCATGCCCAAGAGTTTGAGCTTGAACACAGCTGATCACATTCATTAACCGACAGTTGTTGGCAGATTAACAAAGCAACAGCAAATTAAAAGTTTCTCAGAACACCATTACAATTTGCTGAACCACTGCGTTATTACAAGAATGGAAAGAGAGGTTAACAATACACAGTAAGCATTGTCTGCAAAGAAAACGTTGATGATAACAATGCAATTCAGTCTCAACAAGAGAGCACTGGAAACACACAGCCTTGGCAGATTTGCAAGCCTGCTGCTTGAAATCTCAAATCCAGTTCTGAAAACAACCTCAGACGGCCCTTAAGGAAAAGTGAATGAATACACATCCTGCTTCCTCACAAGAAATCGATGCCCAACTTCATTGCTTATGCACAAGCTGCAACCCATGACAGTGCTGCAGGCCCTCACATAAGCAATGCAATGCCAAGCACCAAGCGCCTTTCAGTTGCCCAGCCAAGTAGTTATTATGGTCTAATTCACTTCTCCATGCATTGTCCTGAACACAATAGGTGTTTAAACTAAAGTTGTTATTTTTGCTAAGCCAATTAGAAGCTCTTCCTTGCACAAAACCATCCACAGTTTGCTTGCCTCTGCTAGTCCCTGCACAGCTGTTCTTTTTGGAACATCTGACACCTGCAAATGGCCCCTCTCCCCGCACTTCAGACCCACACATCTGAAGTTAAATCCTTTTAGGACACACACCCTTCATGGAAGAAGTGCTGGGACACAGCAGATGCATCCCCCACTTCTGAGCAGCCTCAGGATCCTTCAGGGGCAGATAAGATCATGGCCAGAGCCTGTGCAGTGAAAAGGAGGCAGCATGATGGTCAAGTTGGTGCACAGCATTTATGGCTTCTAGGAAGGAACAGCATTCTGCAGTTAGGTTCCAGAACTGATAATTTTATTCTGCACATTCCCTGTAATTCAGCTGGGTATGAAATTCCTTTGCCTTTAGTTTATTGTTGATTTTCAGCTATTACATGGCTGCTTCAGTTGTAAATGAGTCTCCCTATATACTTAAACAAAAATAAAAGGTCAGATGGTTGCAAGAGAACCAATTACACAAATCTCTGTATAATTTCTACACATTTGACAAGCCTTTCATATGTGCATACTAAGTTCCTAGACTTACTCTGTAACATGTATCTATTGCATGCATGTTTTAAAAAACACTCAGGAATTTTCAGGACAATAAATGAAACTTGACCCTTTTAGAACATTTTTAGACAGCAATTACTGCAGCATCACAGAACTTCTGACACTGCTTTCACACATTAGTATTTGATGTGACAAGCACAGGGATATGTCTGATCAAGGTCCAATACATCTGTGACAGACAAAGCACACAGAGCTTTTATTCCTATGACACAATTCAGCTCTCATACCCAGTCTTCTCCTGCAGCATGTTGGGTTTTTTCCAAAGGTTTGTACAGCAAACTATTGTTTCTGCTAATGAATTAACAAAACCACAGAAGCATTGAAGAGTTTAGGTGCAAGCATATCTTTTTGATGTAAAAAGTTCTGTTACAGGTGGGCCAAATGCCACAGTACACATCCATCAGCCTACAGAGAGAACTTGCATGATTTTGTACACAAACCAATTCACAGAAGGACAGTCTTGCCTTTGTTGTTTAAATAAACCCAGTTGAGAAAAAGCAAAACATTTAAACCCAATAAGCATTCTTCTTTGACATCTTGATGAAAAGAAGGAAGAGCCAGATGCAGATAATGCATGCAAATTTTGAATTTCTTACCTTCTGGCAGTTGTTTGTTCTAACAACAGCACCTCTATTACAAGAGTTCACAGAGCAGGAGGAGAAACAGTGGAAAAAAGTTGCATTTACTCTCAAGTTGGATTGATCTGCCTGGCCAGTTAACTATGCAACAGCATTTTCTTCCCTTCTGCAGCCTCAAAAAATACAAAGTATTCCTGGTGTTTAAAAATAAAGCCACCTCTGAAAAGTGACCTAACGAATAACTGAGCTGCACTGCATAAGGACTGTTATAACAAATTAAATATGGTTTCCTTATTTACTATTGAAGAACTACTTTGACATGATGCTTAGAATCTAATACAGTAGAGGTTTAAGTCACTTGACAATATTATCTCTTTCTTTTGTACAGAAAACCAAGGTTACTCTGCAAAGCAGTTAACCAGCATCCAGTTGTTTGTCTTAAACACAGCATTAGCCCCAGGACACACCTTTGTCACCATTTCTGCCCTGTGATGACAAGGATAATGTCCAAAAGCATCCTCTGATTTCAGTTGTGAAACATCTGCTAACTTACTGACATCCAGAGAAAGATAAAGTGTGGGAGTGCAAAGGTGCCAGTCTGATAGCTCCATAGACATGTTCCCACACACCCTGAAGGAGCCATTCCAGCAAGGCCTGACAGAGCCATAAACCAGAATCGCCCTGATCATCTCCATCTCCTGAAAGCCACTCAAAGCTCTTCACAAGATACTGCAACAGCCACCATCTTTGAAAGCCTATCTTTTTGGAAGACCTTGTTAACAACTGTTGAGTTCACTTAGGGCTGGAAAATCTCTATTCTACTTCGTCTCCCCTTTCACCTCAGGGCTTTCAACTGCAAGCATTCCCCTTTTCCTCCCTCCACATGGACACCCGATAAGATGTTCAGGGTACTTTTTATTCTTATAAAGACTTCAGAACATTACTCTCTTGGTAAAAAGGTGCCTCATATCTCTGTAAATAGGAGAGCAGTACTTTGAAAACAGACATTGAGTTTCCTTTCACAGCCCTAAAGTATAAGCTGCTGTATCAAAATAATTTTCACTACAGCTGCTGGTTGGAGCAGGAGCTCAGCAGCTTTTCTTTACAAGCCAATAAATGAGACTAATACTTCCTACTCAAGGTCTCATCTATACGTCTTGGAAAAAGCTGCCTTAAAAACCCTAAAGAGCATAAATCTAACTGAACTTTAGATCTTGACTCTTACTACCCATTCTTCACTTTCTGAAGCCTCACTAACAGCACACAAATTTTATTTGGCTTTCCCTGTCCACAAAAAGCACTGTTCTCCAGAATTCTGCAAATCCATGGAGTTAAAAACTGCCCATGCACTCTCTAAAAAAACTTCAAGCCTTTCATCTACAGTAGCTGCACAACTGACTTAGAAACCTTGAACTAGCCACTCCCCACTCAGATAAGAGGCTGTTTTGGTAAGGCAAAAATTTATTCATCAACTTTTGCATTTCAAGTCAGACCAACTGATACAATATTTACAGAAGAGTTTGAAATACACAGTATTTGCATTTTATACAAGCAACTAAGTGCAGCCTGTAGCAAGATTTCTACATAGTATCCAGATACTCCCACTGCTACATAATTCCAGTTAAAAAACAACATCTGTAATGCTTCCACAAGAGTTTCTACACCTGAGAAGACGTGGTATATCCTTTCAAGAGGAAGTCTGCAATTAAAAGCCACACACATAAGCCTATGTAAAAGTTGTCATTCCAGTTGCAAATGATTTTCTTCCTTTGAAGCCAGATCTAATATACTCTCCTGTAAGCCACATAAGACTTGTGATGGCTCTTCTTCAGAAGTGCTGTCTGCAGCATCTCCACAGTTAAGCTCTTCATTTTCTTGTTTGGATTCCTCTAGAGCCAGACTCTTCAGGGTCTCCAGATCATCAGGTGCTTGCCCAGTTAGCCTCTAGAAAGAAAAATAAGACAGTGAACTTAATATTTTTTCTACTTAACAGCCAGTGAAATTAGACTGCATATTGAATTAAACTAATTATCTTCATTTAGGTACTGTTGCTATAATTAAACCATTCCTCAGTCACAAAAACCTTAGACATCCAAGTTTGACTCAAATTACTACCTCTGACTCACAGACTGCATCTGCTTTGTTGACCTGTTGAAGTTTTCCTTAGGTTCTTCGGTAGGACAAGTTTTATCTTAGGCAACTTAAAATATGGGAAACAACTTCTCCAGTTAAATATTACTACAGTACTACATAGGTTTAATTTTTGAAACATTACCATACAACAGATTAAGTTCATAATTTTTAATCAGATAATGAAACTACATTAAGTCTATATGAACTAGAAGACCCAGCAGTTTCTAGCACTTGATGATCAAACTACAAGTTCCTCACCTAACCTGACCCAAAGAAGAAAAATAGGACTATAAGGCGGCTTTTGAGGCTTCCTTTTGTCTGATGTATCACTTAAGGCTCATTTAAAGCCTCAGAAATGAGCAGCTTTCAAGTAATAAGTGAACTTGAATGCTGAGGAACTGCAGAGAAGTTTCCAACTACATTAGTACCTCAATCATGCTGGTCATATAATGCACATGTTCAGCGAGGGACATTAGCTCTTCATTTTCTTCTTTTAGGCGGGCAATTTCACCATCCTTCTGTTCGATTTCTTTGTGCAACTGCATTCGAACAACCAAGTGTTAGAACAGCAAGACAACAGCCAGTGGTAAAAAAAAGTTAATTATCTTTCACTAGCTACCTTTTCATTTTCTTGAAGCACTTCATACAGAGCCTTCCTCCGTTCTTCAGCCACTTCTTTCCAATACCGAGATGAAGGGCTTCCTGAAGTAAGAAGCTACAGTAAGTCTGTGCTAGCCTGAAGTCGTGAGACCACCTTAGGTTATCTAACTTGTATACAAGTGCTCTAGAAACTCTGGTAACAAGAACTCACTCCACAGAGTCTTTTCACAGAGACTAGTTTTAGGTGTACAACTAGAGACATAAGCTTACAGAAAATACTGTATTAATGGCTATAGAGGCAAAGCCTTCAAGAAGCTGCCTCAAGCATGGCAGCAGGCTTTGCAAGATTGTCACATCTGCAAGTGTCAGTCTTACTGCGTACTTCATGGAAGGCAGAAGTCATAACCACTGTCCACAGTGGGTTTAATGGTTCTGAGAAACTGCACATGCAGCACACGATGCCAAAACTTTGCCAAGGCTTTCACTTCAGCGTAATCACAGGGGCTCTCAGCTACTGATTTCCATAAACTCATACTTAAACATTCTATACTACACTTAATATAGAGGAAAAGTATCATGAACTCCTGCTAGGCATTACAAAAAAAAAAACCACCAAAAAACCCAAACCACAAAGCCCTTATTTAACCAGCAAAGGAACCACGTTTCAAGTTATATTCCAATAGCAGCACAGCATTTTAAGTGCATAAAAAAGAAAATCAGGAATTACCTTCTATCATGAGATCTACAGGTTGAACAACATCATTCACACCCTTATTTTCTTGGTCCTTGTCCACAGACACCTCAGCTTTACAAGTCTTTGGGGTGAGCTTGCTATTCCAGAGCTTCCCTTTGACTGAAGATTTCTTCTGCATAAAACAGACAGGTTTAACTTGAGAGCAACATGTCAGCCTTCTAAAAAATACAGTATGTTGCTCACTCATGACTGCAAATGAGTCCTTATAATCCCCACTTTCTTCCTATTATAGTTCTTGTTTACAAGCATCTTCCTTGTTATCTATAGCTTTAACAAAAAAAAAAAAATCAAGCATTTTCCTTGAGTCTTCAGAAATTGCTAGCTTTTAGCATTTATTACCCAAATAATAGTAAGCTTGAGTTGTGTCACACTAGTTCGCAGATTGTGTTTTTTCAGATATATTAGTGTTCAGTTAAAAGCTGAAAAGCATCTCACTATGAGTAGAAATAATCACACATCTAAAGGTTATCTTTTAATTCATACCTCATTACGTCTGCCAACCAGGCAACCTGTGGCTGAGGGCTGAATCATTTTAAGAGTCCGTCTTGGGGCAGCACCGCATGTGGTGTCTGTGAGGTACTTCTAAAAGACAAATATGGTTTCAGATGGTTGCCACTCTTCACTACATGAACTCAAACTTAGGAACTTGTCATGCTTCTGTTAAGGTAACCCACTGTTCACCTTTTCAAGACAAAAAGGTGATACTTTAGTCTACGTTAAGGCTTGCACAAAGATCTGAGTTATCTGTAGCACAGGATGGATCTTATCCACATGAAGCTACGCTCATGCCTCTTAGAAAACCCCTACCCTTCAGAAAGGGACCTGAACAGGTCTTATAGCAGAAATGCTCCAACTACATTTGAAGACCAGTTACAGCATAGTCATTCACAAAGTTTATCTAAGGCTCTCAAAGTTGTATTTGAGAACAGCAGTATGAGACTTTGGGAGACAAACGGTGAGTGCAATTGCAAGTTTATGTGCTAAAGCCCCTATATATCACTTCAGGCAGCACTTGGTTTTGTTACCCATGAACACACCCTCAAGTGGCATTCATTTAAATAGAAGTGTTGCTTCAATTATCCATCAAAATGGACCTAAAGCTTCCTCACCTGGATCCAAAGAGACTATTGTTTTCTATAAACAGTATGTTTATCACCTTTCCTGTCATGCATAAATACCTGTTTCCTGCATTAAAGCTTTCCCATTGGGTTGGTTACACTGCCACCATGGGATAGCAAACAGTGGCAGACAACGAAGCAAGAATAGCCAGAATACAATGCCACACCAGCGTGAGAAAGTTACCGAATCACACCGTACTGCATATGACAAGAGTTCGCCTTTCCCACGGTAGTTTCTGCCACCAATTATCCTACTGTTGAACTAAAGGACAAACACTAACTGCTGTGGGAACAAGAATCACACTGTGTGTCAGACATCACTTGCTGCTATTGAAGGTTAGAGTTAAGTATACTCTGCCAAGAAATTATTGACCAATACTCGAGTTAACCGCTTGAAAGTGCAAACAGCCACGCTGAGAAATTTATACCTTAGAGTTACTATAGGACAAGATTACCATGTGTGTAATTCAGACTTAGCCATTGGTAGTTTTCATTAACACCAGCAATTCTGGTTATAATCACTCTCGCCCTCATGATAGAGGGCTACTAGCCTCTATTTTGTATGGTATTTGCACAATGCTCATTAGAACCTACATTAACAGGTTTAACAAAAGGACCTTGTAAGAAGACTAGAATACGTATAAACTTCAGTAACTTATTAGTCACCTCTTAAAAACGTCAATCCTTTCAGCATTCCCACCAATTCCAAGGCAACTATGGTTCAGTTGGGTGACTTCAGGAGAACTGCCTGCCTAAGTATTTCAGTTAAAGCATGTTCAACTCAAGACAGATTTAACAGGTTAAACATCCTATAAAGGACAGACTACAGAACCTACTCTGTTACCCCTAAGCAGCCAGACTGAATCAATAACTGAACTAAGGAAGATAGCTAGCACCTTAAAAAAAAAAAAAAAAATCACACGGAAAGACAGCAAGCTCAGTGTCAGAGTAACTCACTGAGTAATGAGGGAAAAGTACTTATAAGCACATATGGCCAAGCAGCACAGAGTGTTCTCAAGTCAGACTGCTTGCCAGGAGGTTACTCAAGCCAAGAGGACATAAGCCAGGTGGAAGCAGACTGCAAGATCCCTTTGCATTCCTTCGGTGGGTACAGACTTGTGTCAGATGGACTGTTGCCCCAGAATCGAGCACACACATTGGAAGAAAAAAAAATTCTGTGTTGGAGATAGAAGGTGAAATTTATCAAGCCTATTCCCCACTCCTTATTTTCTCCCCTATTCTACCTCTAAAACTTCAAAGCCTCTACCTGCAAAGATCCCGATGGTTTTTCCACAGTCAGTTTCTGTTTCATTTTGGAATTCATAGGATCACTGTTGGAAAAAAAAAAAAAGGTACAAAATTGGAAGCAGCCGGGTGCAGCTGAAGTTCAGGGACACTACTTACAGGTTATTGCAACTCCAGTTTAATAAACTCTTACGATACCATTAAAAACGCAGTCACAGAGGGCGCGGTGCGCGGGCTCCCCGCGG
>NW_009700841.1:88468-96019 GCF_000703405.1 Apaloderma vittatum | reverse complement strand
GAGGTGTGACCCCTCCACGGGCGGCATTTTCCGTGGGGTCCCGCTGCCTGCGAGGGCCCTGTAATGACGGCTCCGTGAGCGGCTTTTTCAGAAAGCGCTTCTAGTTACAGAAATGCCATTGCTGAAAGTGCCGGGAGCGAAGGGCTGGGAAAAAAGGGCTCTTTTGTCAATGTTCCCCCGGTAGCGGTTGCCGAAACCCCTTCTTTAAAGCCTCCCTTCTAAATCTCTGGTAGTTTCATTAATTTTTTTTAATAAAGCCTTTCCTTTCCGTACAGTATACTGATGTTTCTCGCTGGTCACCAGCTCCTGCATCTTTTTTTCTCCTCACCTCCCTTGGTTTCGCTGCAGCCACCGAGGATGTTCCCCTGAGAGCCCTGCCCTGGGCTCGTCAGTTCTGTGTCCTTGCTAAAACAAACCCTGTGTGTGCCTGCGCCCCTTTCACACATTTCTATATCGCTTCTTGTAAGTAGGAAATCAAAGTCTTGCAACATCTTGCAAGTCCTGCTCAGGGTCCTTTTGACCTTAGTGAGGCTCTCGGCAACTGTGGGAGCTCCTGTCTGGAAGAGAGTGACCTCAGGAGGTGAAATTCAGGGTTAAATCACATGTGTGCCATGGGAATGATTTTTGACTTTTAACCAGTGGAGCAAAGGGAATGCTCTTTCTGTCCGGATTCGAACCCCAGAACTGAACTTTGTTGTTAATATTGTTTCATCTCTGTCATTTACATTGTTTCACTTTATGTGTTCTGTCAAAGCTTATTTGATCCTCTAAAAAGAGCTCAGATAGATAGCCAAAGTTTTTCATTTTTAGTATTTTTGTTACTGAGAGTTACTTTAATTCTTGTGAAGAGGAGAGTAGCAATGTAAAATAAATAGCCTTTTCTTGTGAAAACTAAACAATAAAGCCCTTATACTTTGGAAACAATGCATACACTGGGTAAGTTATTCTCAGTATTGTCACCAAATCAGAATCTGTGTGCATTCATTTAGGTTTACTGAGTATATGGAGATAAAGACCCATCCTCCTCTTAGTGAAACAGGAAACAAGCCTCCTTCTGACTTCGGCAGCAATACCTGCTCCTGGAGCAGTAAGAACTTAGTTTGCTGAAACTGTCAGAGTGGAAGTTTTGAGTATTTTTAGATTAGTCAGCATACATTTTAAAAAAATAGGCTTTCAAAAATGTAGTTCAGCTTTGCATTGTACCACATCTATCTTTTTACCCCATTACTTTCAGAAATGTGAACTTATAATAATGACAGACCATGTTCTAGGCTATTTATTTATTTATTTTGACACCGCTTTTTAATAGGGTCAGAGGAGTATCAGTTACCTGCGAGAAGAGTATGCTTTCATGTCTCGTATAAAGTGGTTAAAATCAATCACTTAGAGTACTGTTGAGTATATATGAAAAGGTTTTATTTCTTCCCAAATAGCAGGATTAATTTATTGCTGTCATTTCAGACTTTGAAAAATAAGATCAAAACGATAAACACAAAAATATTTCAGTCATCTCTTAAATCAGTTCTTTCCAAAATTGGAAAAATCCCTGAGGGTTCAACAGGTCTTTAGTTTACTAGTGTTTATGTGAGTTCTAAATGACTAATCGTTACCCGTATCGTTAGGGGTTAAATAGTTTGTGGTTTAAAATCGGGTAAAAATTGTTCCGAGGCTTACATATTCTTTCAACTAAAAGGTGCTTTTACAAGTATATAAACTCTACTTTCAGTATTACATTAACTTTGTTAGTAGTATTTCTTTTCATTTACTAATTATGAAGAATTGTGGAACGTAAGGATGAGTTGGATAAATCTAAGACTTTTGGTTTGCTTTTCTACTTGCACAGAAACGGATATTTGCCTTTTTTTTTTTTTTTTTTTTTTGTAAGTAAATGTCCCAGGAAGGTTGTGTGGTGGTGTGCAAATTAGGTATAAGTGTCTGCCTCTCCCTACCCTTCCCCTAACCAGCTATCACTGTTCTCTGATTTCCAGATCTACAGTGGTTAAACACCGAAGGTCCTATTTCTCTTCACAAAGACCTTTGTGGAAAAGTTGTGGTGTTGGATTTCTTTACTTACTGCTGCATCAATTGCTTGCACCTGCTGCCCGATCTCCACGCACTGGAGCACCAGTACTCTGATAAAGGTAAAAGTGCTTTTGGCTTGCTTGGAATAGAATTTCCTGGCAGTGTTGCAAGCGGAGTAGCTGAGTCACTTTGTTGCTGGTTGCTAAACAGCTGGCAAAATTTCAGGGGTGCCTAAAATTGTCTTCTAATCTTTTAAGTAGCCTAAAAAAGGTGACTGTGTATACTCTCATCACATTTTTAAATGGGGTTAAATAAGGTATCTGTTGTGTCTGTATAATTAAAGAAACAGGATATGCACTTGAAGCCCAAATCTGATACCCTCATAAATAAGGCTGTTTGCAAAAAGCTACACAAGGATGTAAGATGCGAGCTCGAAGTTCATGCAAGTATCCCTCTACACGTGGCTTAGGAACCCACTCTGAGAAGAATATAGTAAAGGTAGTAGAATGGATATAGTTATGATTACTTGGTTTTTTCCATTCTAACTAAAATAAAATATGCAAGCTTGGTTTAGATTTTTGGTTTTAGATTTTTTTTTGCATTGGCAAATACAAATATACCATTAGTAGTCCTATTCTGGAGGGGGAATTAGGTTTGTTAAAGCTACATCTGAGATGAAATCTCTCTCTCTGAGTGAATAAAAATGCAGAGTAGTTACTATTTAGCATGCAGTCTCTTGTCATCGTGATGACTTGTCAGAGATAAACTGTGGTCTTACACAGAATGTATCAGCTACTCACTTATCTCAGATATTTTAATAGACTGAACAGTGAGATGAAGAACAGTGTTGCTTTCAACCCTAAAAATATTGTATTAAGTATAATACATATAAAATTATCTTCTACTGTCTGATTCTCCATTGGTGTTTCCGATTGGTTTTGATTTTGACAGCATTTATCTTCACATGTTACCTTCATTCACTAGAAAAAGAAATTACAGTGTCTTTGAAATTTCAGCTTCTTTAAGTAGTTCACTTCTATATTGTAGATTTACATAGCTCTTTACAGAAGACTCAGATAAACTGATTTTTCTACCTTGGAAAGCTTACCTGTGTTCTTTGGAGGAATTTGTGATTTGGTATAAAGTTTCAGATATCGGGAACTTTATCTAAAAAGGAAAAACTCTAATGGCATTTTTTGAGAACGGAAGGCAGTGTTAAGTGGCAGGTGATTAGCAAATGCTCAGTGGACTGCTGTGGATAATCAGACATGCTGGGAAGAAGGTCTAGATTGAGAGTTCAGAAGATTAACACTGGAATCTCTGGAAATGATAAATATTTTGTCTTATTTTGTTAACATAGCTGCCATATCCTTAATCTGGTTTTTAAGACCAAGCTGTTAAATCAGTTGATAACACATTACTCATTTGAACAACCTCGCCTCACAAGCGCTCTCTTTAAAGCGTTTGAGTATCTGTACGGGTGTGGAAGAGGCTGCAGCACTCTGAACTGAAGACGTGGTTTTTTGTTTGACTTGTATTAAACTTCCTGTCATAGGAGTTATTACTCAAGGAAAGTACTTTGCTCCTGATAGGTGATAAATTGTTTTTGCATTTGAGCTGTCCTACAAAGTTCTTTTTGCATTTGAGCTCTCCTGTTACTGCAGGAACCAGAGAGAGAAAAAAGGAAAGAAGAGCAGGTGTGCGAAACATTAATCTTAAGTTTAGTCCATTAGGAAAGGGAGTGTAGCAGTTGGATTCAGGAAGAGATTAAGGCGCTTGATGGTTCAAACAAAAAGAAAAATGCTTTGCTTTTTTTTTTAATGTAGATATCCCTTTTGGTTGTTTCCTACTGTTTTCATGTTTTGCTTGTCAGACTGTTCAGGATACTTTCATCATTCTTTGCTTTGCTAAATGTGTAAATTTTGGCGTTACAGTACTATGTATAAATTTGTCAAGGCCATAGAAAAGCACTTCGGTAGATGGTCTTAGATGAGTGTATATCTGCTTCACTAAAGCCAAACATGATTTACTAATTACTAGGAGAAGAAGGAGGGGAGAGTTGTTAATTTGAGAAACTTGAGAAAGATAAATGTTGGGAGAGTAAAACCAAAGTAGAAGGAATGTCAGAGATACCAAAAATGCTTTAAGAATGCATCTTATTCTGGAGTTTCATTCTATCTTAATCCACTCTTTTCTTTAGTTAATGGAAGTCCCTTCACTTCTGGTTGGATCATTTCCAAAATCTATCACCACATGGTTACAAAAAAACTGAGTTTAGTGCAAAAGATGAGAAACACAACTTATTTTGGCAGCAGCAAGCCAGATTAAGTATATAGTGAAACTACATCTTTGCTAAATTTACATTTGTAAACGTGATTTATTTACACATTTCATGTATTTATTTACCATGCTGTTGACTTAGCAGACAGTATTAGTCAGAATCAAAACAAGGATCTTTGACAAAGCACCTGTCTCATAATACATTTGGATCTTTAATCTATTGTTTAAATATTTGAAGGAACGTTGCCTGTATTTTTCTGCATAATTAAGAACAGACCTCAATACTGATACAATGTCTTTTTTTGATTGTTTATTATATACATACATTTTTTTGATACGTTTTTTCCAAATGCCCTCTGATGTAGGGTGTGTTGAAGCGTCAGCAGTGTTGTCATCAGACGTGAGAAATCTGAATACGAGAAGCTGTAGTTTTAGGGTGGTCTTAAACCCTTATATACATATGCACATAGTTCTGTTGTCTGGAACTGCAGGAGGTCTGTTTCAAAACGAAGATTGCTCTCCATAGGATTAAATGTCACCTAGCATCTTTATCTGATATGTTCTCACTGCTATCTTCAGTGGTGCTATTTCTGTGTTTCAAGTGGCATTCAGAAAGTTATTTTAAACTCCAGTGCATATTCAGTTCATGTTATCAGCAGCCCAGAAATTACTTCTATAAGAGGGAGTACTTTTTAATATTCAGAAATAGCTTGGCGTAAGTCCAGCGCTGTGCTTGGTTATAATCCTTCAAATTCAGTGTCTTAACTGGTGTGCATGTTCTTATATCTCAGCAAAGCATCCATCAAGAGTTTCCTTCATGAAAGGATGTTATGACTTATTTGTGCTATATAGGTGTTCAGCATAGAACTGTCTGTCTAGCTTTAGTAATATTTTTGAAGGACAAATATAAGAACTGCTGCTGGTTCCATTACACTTAAAATATTTGACCTGCTGCTTGTTGTTCAGCAGCTAATGATACTGCAGCTCAACTGTCTGATATTGGAACATACTGCACCTATAGGATGAAAAAAGACTCTATTGGTTATAGTAGTGTTTTAGTTCTGTATCCATGAAATTGTTACGTTCAGCTAAACCTTTTATTCTGCAGCACTAACTTTTCTGTTGTCACGTTAAAGATGTTGATCTCTATTGTTTTGTTTTACAGTTGAGAGAGGGCCTAAAAGAGAAAAATGGTTTTCCATTTCTCTGTAACTGAATAAAAGGCCAACCTAAGATTAATTTAGGGTTTTTTTGGAAGGAAACAAACTCATCTGAGCTCAAATGATACAGTTATTTAAGAACTGAAGTAGCTGCCTTTCTTACAGTTTTACCAGAAAACCAGAGATGAGGGTAGAACAAACATGTCCAGCTACTGAGATTGCATCTCTACCAGAAAGCCAGGAGAAAAGCGTAACAGTAAATACCACATTCCCTTCCAAACCATGTCCTTGGATGTAGTTGTTTACAGCTGTTACTTTTTGGGCCCTAGTTCAGCCCTCTCTCGTCTCATTTAATAACCTTTTGAAGTTCTTTGAGGATCTACAGTTGTATTTCAGTGTGTAGGCATCATCTGAATTGGATGAGATTGGATAATGGTTGTTCTTCCTCCATGTCACCCTGTATAGACTCCAAGTTATCTTTGGGTTTTGGTATTGTGTTACTGAAAAAATACAGTACTATAAGGAATCCACCTGTAGACATTGGAAGGAAGGATATTTCATTTAAATGCTACTGATAAAAGGGTTTATAAATGCTGATTGTTTTTATAGACCTGACTGGGTTAAAAAAAAAAAAGTACATTTTCAAAATAATTTCTAATACTAAAGTTGGGTGTCAACTCTAAGGATATTTTCCTTTCCCATTTAATTTCATTCCTCTACTCAAAATAACATAAACGATCACATAAAAAAGTGGAAATTTTACTTGGACAAAGAAGTGGAAAGATCCCAGTTGTGATCTGTGGTTACAAAATGCTTGCGCTACCCAGAAATGTAAGTGATTTTTGGAGAAGTAGTAAGGTTAGTGTCATAAGAATTTCCGTTAGATTAACAGCCCTAGTTTAAAATCACTGTATTACAGCTTTCTGCAACTGTATGGTTACTGTTGTTATCTTCCTTACTTTAGCTAGAACTGGACAAGTTACTTTTTAACAAGATTATGTTTAAAGCTAAAAGTACAAAATGAGACAAAGTCTGCTGTAATTGATGTCGTGTGCACAGTTTACTTCATTTGGTGGAGAAACATAATTTAAAGCCCTGAAAGAGGATGTGGTGGTTTTGGGGGGTTGTCGGGGAGCAGTCCTCTTTTTTTGCTCCTGAAAGGTTCTGAAACGTGGCTTTACTGAAGGCAGGCTGGCTCATCACTTTCTCTTGAGGAGGTAGGGGGAGTCTAAAATTTGAGGCCGCTTATAATTGTCTATGTGGGGAAGAAATAGATTTGTTTCTTATCCCAAGGGAACAGCAGCTGAAGTCTGAGCCATAGATTTTTGTTTCTGTGTTTGGATTTCATGAAACCAAGCAAACAAATCAAGAAAGCCTGTTATTTTGTGCTTTTTATCAATTTTAGAGTTGGTATTGTGTCTGGAGTGAATATAAGCAGAATTATATTGCTTTATGCTTATGTGACACCTTTATATTAGTATTTCAAATACATTTATCCCTGCTATGGGAAGACCTAAACTCTTCATTGTCTTTATTAATCAAATATAGAAATTAATTTAAACATTTTAAGGAGGGGAGGGGAAAATCAATTATTTGATCCTTTTCACCCCCTCCTTTTTTTTTTCTTTTAAAGAAGGGGTTCGAGCCTGCCTGGTTTCTGACAAGTGTTTCTTGAATACTGTATTGATTTCAGAAGCCTGTAGATTATTTTTTTACTGTTTAACTAGAGTTAGATATGCTGAAGTTACTGGGCTTCCAAATTCTGTGTTAGATTTGTGATTCCTAGTTAACTGTGGTAAAGAATTAGTTTTCTAGAACACCATAGTTATGTGTAGGGATCAAAAGTCAAAGAAGTTTCACAAACATCTGGGAAAAAGGTATCAGTAGAACTGCTACAACTTACCCATAATTTGATTATTTTATTTGAATTAGCACATTTGAAAATATTTTCTACCTTATCATGGAGAGGTTCAAAAACTAAGAATAATTTATGACATACTAAATGTCAGCCAGCTGGGGAAGTAATGGCCATTAAGTTCATTAATTTTGCTGAAATGTTATTTCTGAGTTTCAATGTTTTGTATATATA
>NW_009700841.1:42364-88447 GCF_000703405.1 Apaloderma vittatum | reverse complement strand
TAATTCCTTTTTTTTTCCCAATCTTCTTTCGTTCTAGAAGACAGTCACATCATGAGATAACTGTGCTTCTTTTTAATTCAAATACAAATATGTTTCAATGCACTACTGTATTTTTTCCATTCAGATGGTCTCGTTATCATTGGTGTACATTCAGCAAAATTCCCAAATGAAAAAGTTCTGGACAACATTAAAAGTGCCGTTCTGAGGTATAACATCGTCCACCCTGTAGTCAACGATGCAGATGCAACCCTGTGGCATGAACTGGAAGTGTCCTGCTGGCCAACGCTGGTCATCCTCGGGCCCCGTGGAAATATGCTGTTTTCGCTTGTGGGAGAGGGACACAGAGAGAAGTTGTTCCTATTTACTTCTATAACACTGAAATTCTACAAGGAGAGAGGACTGATCAAAGATAACGGCATCGGAATAAAGCTGTACAGAGACTCCCTCCCCCCTTCTCCCCTGCTCTTTCCTGGCAAAGTGACCGTAGATAATTCAGGAGAAAGGCTGGTAATAGCAGACACTGGACATCATAGGATTTTGGTTACTCGAAAAAATGGGCAAATATCACACACTATTGGAGGTAAGGGTATGTAAGTTTGTTATAGTAATTTTAGTTTATGGGTAGAGTCTTTTCACTGAGCCTACTAGGCTAATTCTGTTCTTAGAGGACTTAGCAGTTTGTAAGCATTGCCAGACTTTTTTCCTACTAAAATCACTTTTACTGGATATGGAGAGGGATCTAGTGGAGTACCGTCAGCAGGAGACACTGTTAATGCAGTTGCTTGAGATATCTCTTGCATTTCCATGTGATGTCGAGTATGAATTACAAAAAATACATTTTGTATTCTTCTGAAAGAGTTGTGAATGGGTTTAGATTTAAGTGACATACATTCACATCCAGCAGCAAGGTAGGGAAAAGAGACAGTAATGCCTTCCTTTCCGATAGAAGAAATGAATGTTCAATTGTGCTGATGGTGTGTCGTGAGGTTTTTGGGGTATGTGTTTTGTTTGATGGTTGGTTGTTGTTTTGTTTTTAATTAAAAGCATTCTTGCATAGGATCCCCTTCTGGTTTTTAGAGGAGGGGAGAACTGTTAAGAACAGTGACATTGCACTAGTACATAGACACCTAAAAATGAAGTTGCCTTGATATATGTGAAGAGGCTTGTGTTCTCACCAAAATTGAGGTGTAACATAAAAACAAGTTATGCAAATAGTGAAAGTTAAGTATTTTAAATTTACATTTGTTACAGAGTTCTTACTGGTACCATTTCAACTTAAAAAAACCTGTAACTGATTTTGTAAAATTGCTGTCTGCTTTACGATGCAAATCCAGAAAATTTTTATGCTGTTTATATGCTTTAGTCTTTCATAAACGAAACAGACTTGTTAGGATTTTTTATGACCTGTTACAGTGGTGAAAGTTACATCTTAATGCACCAAGTGCAGAGCTATTAGGACAGTCCATCCATGAGCGAGCATAATAGATTTAGGAAGTGGCTGATTCCCCAAATCATTGAAAAGAATGTCTCAATATCAGGATCTGTGTACTGATGTGTCCTATATTACTTAGTTTGATACTGATTAATGCCTGTCCCATGACAGGATCCTACAAACCTCATAAAAATACCAGTGGTACTGCTGTTTAAAAAGAGGCAGAAAATCTCTGGCTGTTTGAAGTAAAAGTGCATTGGATAGGCAGACTAATCTACGTTAACCTCATAAAGGCATTAGTCTTAATACCGTTCTCCTGTGGGAAGTATGAACAGGCTATTTTATGACAAAAATGAAAGAATTCACTTTCTGTTTGATGAAGTCTCTGCCGACAAACTCCCTTTTAGTGTTCCAGACTAGTCAGCAGAGAGCAGTTCAGCGGGAAGTGCTGTACGCTCTGCAGTGGTGCCCTCCTTCCCTGGGCACTTTGGGCCGTTGCCTTTGCTGGGGATGTGCACCCTGACGTGTACACGGGGAGCTGCTGGGATCGAACACACCAGCACCTCCGTCCTTCATGTCTGTTCAAGCCTACGTTGTCCTCTCACAGTCCGCTGTAAAAGTTTGTGTATTTTGGTGACTCAGTTAAATAATTCAGTGGGCAGAAAATAAGGTAATGGAGTAGATAATACAGTAATAAATGTGGGCAGGCACAAAGGTTGAAATTATTTGCATTATAAATCATGATGCACACATAACTCATATCTAAATGTCTTCTGCTGACACATACTGCTAATGCACTTTAAATGTTACGCCCACTGAAATAGGATGCTTACCTTCATACTGGCATACCCAGGTCATGTTCCTTTCTGTTCTTGATTGTTCTGTGCAGAAAGCTGTCACTTCATCATTCTCCCTGCTCTTTTGTGTAATTAGTTACATGCCATGTTTTTGCTAATTATTATTATATTATTAGTTTCATTTCTGATTATACCAAAATCTAAACCATCAAAATGTGGAATTGAGTTTTCAAAAACAAAGTTTTTTCCTGCTAGCTTGCTTTGGTGTCTTTGGGAATAAAAGAAGATGTAGTGGTTTTATTTCTGTCTTACGTTGTTGATGTTGTCCTTTAGTGCAAGGGGACAGGAAAAACTCAGACCTCTGTTGAGACTTGTCTTTGGAAGAGCTTAAAGAAGCAAAGAACTTGTGGAGAACAAGTTCAAAACTTAATAGCGCCAGCCTATTGTAATTACTTAGCACAGTGACTAAAATGAGATTATACAAAATACTAATAATGTAAACTGTGCAAGATGCTGTGAAAGCATCTCTTGAAATATGTAATTAGTTTACACGTTTAAATGTCTGCACTTTATTTTTTTAAGAAATTACGTTTGAATTTGCTTTGTTTCATTTGTAGGTCCAAACAGTGGAAGAAGAGATGGAAGATTTTCAGAGGCAGCTTTCAACTCACCACAAGGCATTGCTATAAAAAGTAATGTTATTTACGTAGCTGATACAGAAAACCACCTAATTAGAAAGGTAAATTTCCCATAAGGAAATTCAAAATTTAACCTCATACTTTATTCTGCCCACACAGGTGAAAAATTACACCAAATTATTCTCCAAATACCCTCAACATCAGGAAGGAAATTTGGCCCAGTGTCTTATAAATAAATGCTGTTGTACAGTTTGTATTTTAAAGGACTGCATACACTTTTGTACTTCCTTTCAAATGAAGATGATATGTGCCACTTGTTCTAGTATAACTGCTTTTTATTTTTATTTTTTTTTAACTAATGACTGTTGCTTTCCTGTTGGGAGAAACATCTATTCTTAGTAGTGGAAGGAAAAATTGTTTTCATTTCACATCCAGTAGTATCAGATTCTTATCTGAAGTTATTGTACTACTGTGGTTCAGTGAGTAAACTTCTGTTAGCTGTTTCGATCTCTGAAGTATAGGTAGTTGCTTTAATACTAGAATTCTCTGCATGTGTTTTTTTGATGAGTTTGGTTTTTTTTGATTAAATGCTTGCAACGTTTTAGCGCGTAGCTATGTTACTTTTTCTGTATATTGTTATTGAATCTTATATTTGGTTAGATCAAATTTAGAATAATCAGATGTTAAGTTTGTTGAAGCAGCATAACATTACCTTATTATTAAAAATATTTTAGACATCTTGGAAGATCTTGTACTCAGATCCTCACCAATATGTCAATTAATGATCAGACATTCTTACTCGCTTTGGGGTGCCTTTGTACTGCTAAGGTAGAGCTAAGGCTAAGGTACAACTGTTAAGGTACTACTGCTACTGAGTTTTGCAACTGCTGAGCAAACCTTGACAACACAGTGTTAATCTCCATTGTGTGTGGAAGAGAATTCCAGGCACGTGGTTTCCCTGATGCTTTCCCCTTCCCCACCCATCTCATCAGCAACCATTGTGGTAAAATTAATTACTTTCCCGCATGAACAAATTTCTGAAATTTGTTAGGATTTGTTCTTTATCAGCAAAACTTCTCTGGTTTTGACACCTAGTTCAAATGACGTGTGACTTCAGCTAGGTTAATTTTGTACATTCAGCGTGTATGATTTTGCTTCTTATAGATCGATCTGGAATCAGAGATGGTGACCACTGTAGCAGGCATTGGGATACAAGGTGTTGATAAGGAAGGTGGAGCCAAAGGAGAAGAACAGCCTATCAGCTCTCCATGGGATGTGGTCTTTGGAAATTCAGGTACTGTAGCAGCTGAGCTTTTAACATCTCATATTTACTCATGCCTGACTCTTTGCTAAATGTTTTCCTGGTTTGGTAACAATCTGAGATACGAAAAAGTAAACAGCTTCTTTTCAACTGAGTCTAAAAACCAGTGGTTTCATTTGCAAGTGATAACTGCAGTTCTGCTTTGGATCCTGAAAAAATGTGAACTTGGTGTGTTACTTGCTACAAAAGACTTTTTTTCCATCAAGTTATGTAGTCACTGGCTGCAAATATAGAAGGAAATTGTGATTACTTTTGTTAGGCCAGTGTTTGATGCCAGGATTGCTTAAGAAGCAGCTACATTTTACAGGAAGTGAGCACTGTCTAGAAGTTCCTTTCCTTGACTATTCAGACATGTCTGACCGCTTGTAAATATTTGAGTTTAGGAAGTAAAAATAATTTTAGTTGGGGACCTCTGCTTATTCCTGTTTAGGTGACATAAAAGTGTTAGACTCAAGGTTATGATAGAATCAGTCAGATAGGAGAGGAATATCTCAGAAAAAACCTAGCAAGAGAATAAAAATTAAATCTTTGCGTAGTGCAAGAATCGGCATATGAGGATTTGAGCACCTTTCTTTCCTGATTCACATAACACACACCTGAGCTTGATATCATATAATTGCCATATTTTCCGCTGTTACTAACTATGAGATAATACTCATATTTTCTCATGTTTTTGTTTCCATATAATTTAGAAGTTGCAGGTGCACGTTTCTTAAAAATCATAGAATGACGCTTTAATGTGGGGTAAAACCCTTAGGTCAGTATTCCAGATGTGGAAATCAGCTTCCAGGATTGGAATTTCTTAAATCTGCAGATGAATGGGGTGAGGAAGTAGCATGATTGAAGTCTGATAACTTTTAAATTAGAGGTGCTTTGCAAGATTAGTAAATTAGAACATTTTACTGGTGTGCAAGATTTGTTATAAACTTGGGTCAGTTAGGAAGGAGGAAAGCACGCTGAGGTTGAAGGGAGCAGGAGGCTGGCTCGTAAACGCTGATTATATAGAAGTCTTGTGGCACAAATACGTTGTCAGTATGGACAAAGTACCACCAGGAGCCTTAGCTCCATAAATAAGTAACTGACATGAATTTTGAGATTTAACACTTCTAGTAATATGTCTTCTACAAAAGAAAAGGTATGGGGAGGGGGGGAAGGGTGCTTTTTTCCAAAGGCTCCGTCAGTGACCCGTGCAGTCTGTGGTAAGCAAGTGGGTTGAACTCAGTTCACCACCACTCCCTGGGCTCGGCCCTCCAGCCAGCTCTTAACCCAGCGGAGAGCACGCCTGTCGCAGCCGTGAGCAGCCAACAACGTGGGTTGCTATTAATGAAGACATGAGCTTTGCTGAATTTTATCCAATCTGGTTTTCCTTTTGTGAACCACTGGACTGCTGTGGGACTAGGCAGTGTAGTTTTCAAAGAATTTCGAACCAGCCAGCTGACCTCCATGGGATGTTACTGTAGAGCTGTTTTACAGATCAGCAAATGAGGAGACTAGGCACTCATCAGTGTTTTAGAAACCTAAGCTGGTTAATGGAACTGTTCAAAATATCCTATAATTTTGCTTTTGATTCTTCATGGTGCTTTCATCTGCTTCTGCCAGTAGTTTAATATCTGTTGATACTTTTTATTTTTGAGAGCTCTGCTTGTTAAATGTTTATATGATTATCAACATGAACATAGTGATGACTGAATTAGCCACCTCTAGAGGATTAGTCATCTGCACTGATCAACGAATTTTTATAAGCATTTACATAAAAACCAGATCTTCTGAATTTGCTCTGTTCAGACCAGTATAGATTTTCTTCATATTCAGTTAGAATCTGCCAGTCAGTTGTCTATTTGGATCTCTAGAAAACATAGTAGAGTTAAGAAGAGATTAAATCGATTTAAAATCCTTCTTTGAGAGGGCAATAGGCCAAATGGATAAAATGGCGAGAGGGGGAGGGTATGCTTTCAGGTTTTTTTAATATGGTTTTGCATGAATAAGATAAACAGGAAAAAATGTAAATTACTGAAGCAGCTATAGAAAACTCTTTAGAAAACTGTAATCAGTGAGTTATCAAAACAGAGGGTTATATTGAGCAGGATGCCAACAGGAGTTTGTCCATCAGGATTCTGAGTATGAGGAACCACGGCTGTGTCTTGTAGCCTGCAGGTCCTGTATCTTAAGGCGTAGAATCTGTGACAAGCTGCTGCAGCTTCTTTCAGTTTGTTGCCAGATATCAAAAATAGTTTGGCAACACTGCAACAGAGTTTGTCAAAGTTGTATTGTTGCTGCAAATTGCTTGAGCCTGGTAGGACTTCTGTTACTATGGGGTACATCATAGGATGC
Source organism: Apaloderma vittatum (assembly GCF_000703405.1). Lineage (NCBI taxonomy): Eukaryota > Metazoa > Chordata > Aves > Trogoniformes > Trogonidae > Apaloderma > Apaloderma vittatum. The sequence continues at coordinate 81,928 of NW_009700841.1, read as the reverse complement.
GTTTGTTATTTGGTAAACGCATGGTTTTGTAGGAAAACTTCGCTGTCCTGAGCAGCCCCAGCCTTCAGGGGTGATCCTCTGCGTGCTGTAGCTCCTCTGTTATCAGTATATTAAAACTGTTTTGCCAATGTCTGTTTATGCATTTGGGTGGATGAAGTAATTAATGAGAGTTTAAAAACTGAGCTTTGTTCACATCCACACAGCAGTGCCCGGTTATTTATGTGTGCTTGATGTAGCTCTGTGGAAGTTGCAGGAGGTAACGTACATTTCAGTAGCTTAGGATCGTTATTACAAAATAAATGGTTGACTTCTGTGTTAGCTGGCGTGGCGTACGTGAAATAACGTTATACTTATGCATTTTCCTTAGATTTGTGTAGCTTAAACTGTGTACAAGAGACATCTTTTTCTTTTCAGAAGACAAGTTTATGAATTTTACAGTTTTTACACAGGTGACGCTTCTGTGAATTACCTTTCAATGTTCAAAGCTGTGCTATCCAGAACATGAAAGAGAGAAAAAGAAGAAATTTTAAATGTTGAAGCTGTCAAATGTTTTTCTCTCTTAATTTTTTCCTTATCATTTATATTTATTGATTACTCCTACATACAGTTTAGAGTTTGTATTGATATATTAAGTCTTCGTTGTTTGCATTTAAAAAATTCAATGTATAGTTTGTTTTGCAATTAAAAGTATTGAGGAAGAATGTTTATGAGGGCACAGATAAGTTAGTATTCAGAACAGATACTAAGAAGTAGCATGCTTTTAAGCCTTCTAATAGTATTTCCATGAAATAATAGGCTTTTGTTTCCCCATTTTATACAGATGCTGAAGTCTGAGGCAAAGAGGTTAAGTGACTGAAATACCATTTAAAAGAAAGTTGGCACAAAGGTCTTTAAGGTAGGGGAGTTAACTGAGACAAAACACACGCTTGGATTCAGGCAGACAGTATTCTTCCTTGTCATCTTTTTTATTTCTTTAGTCGTTGCCACTGAGCTCATATTTTACCCTTTCCTTTTAAAATTCTTGAATGAACTCCCATGGATTAAGTTCAGGCTTCACTGAAATTGGTGCTGAAATTTGCATTGACATAGATTGTGCAGGAAATACAGGAGGAGGGCCAGCAGCTTAAAAATACATTAAATTACTCTGTGTGTTTGGTTTTTTTTAGCTTCCTCTGTTGTCCCCTTCTATTTTTATTCAGTGGGTGTTGAAAGCAAGTGATACTTAAATGTACAGTTGATCTGAGCATGAAATGTACTTGATAGCTGCATTCTTGCTGGAAGGAACAGGACAGTGACTTGTGCTTGGTGACATAACTGTGTGGTTCGCATTCCAAAATCTCATCTTAAATTGTGTGATTGTAATCTATTTATAGACACTCCCAAGTACACTAATGACCATGCTTTCAGTTAAACTAGTTGGAAATTTTTACGTCAATTTAGGTTTTACATAGATATTATTAAAATTAAAGTGCAGCACCTTATCATACTGGTACAATTTTTGTAGCCCTTAAAAGGCAAAAGTATGTAAGTTTTTTTTTTTTCTCTTTATGTTTCTACTAGAGAGTCATTTAGTACCACTGTGTTCCAGAGGAAACACTTTTTTTTTTTTTCTGAACCACTCATAGCAATTACACCTTCCTGGGTGAGCTCAGACCGTACATGTCATTCTTTTTTCTTCTGCTCTGGTTTCATTCTGACTTTGAGGCTCTAGCTTTCACTGTTCTGTGAAAGGAAGTTTTCTTCATAATAGCTGAAGATAAGAGCTGCTTTTGTGATCATCTGAGGTTAATTAGTAATCATTTTTCTGGAAAGCTCAAAATTTTAATTACTCTAAATGTATGTTGCATATGTAGTATGACTGCCTGATGTAGCAATGTAGTTTTACCCGGAACATAAAAGACCTTCTCACCTCTTTAGCAGTTTCCTATGCAAAGTACAAATTTAAAGACACCCTGTTCAGCTTTGGGCTGCATTTGTCCTTTTACAAGTTCAGGTTCACAGAAAAAGTCTTTTGAGAAATACGACGTGAAGAAGTTGCAGGGAGGCAGGACGTTACTCAGTCTGTCTCTGGGAGGGCTTGTGAAGTGCACGGTTTTCTTCTGTGTATTCTCCGAGTGGGTCAACTAGCTTCATGCTGTTGATGAAGTTAAAACTAAAAATTCAGATTCTAAACACTAGGTCAGGTATCAGATACTGGTTTTAATGCAGAATTGCAGGTGCAGAGCTGCTGAAAATAAACGTCCTTAGCCAAGTCTCACAGAGGCTTTGTCAGGCATGCTGGGGACAGTGAGACACAGTTTTCAGCTGTTCTCATTTGGTGCTGAAAGACTGGAATATGGAATGTGGGTCTTGGAGGTCAGGGGAGACTGCTGTGCTGAAGTACCCTCGAGTGTATGCATTTGCTGTGCTTAAATGGAAGTTAATAAAATGCATAACCAGCCTTAGCTTTTTCTCTAGTTATAGTGATGTGTCCCAACACTTAGTAATCTAAATTGGTTATTTCGTGCTAGGAAATGCTATCACTTCTAGTTTGGATCTTTTTTTAAACTATTTACCACTATTATAGTCAGAAGGCCTGATTTAGAAAACTTGGGAAAGAAGGAATAAATATTTAATTACAGTAATGATTTATAGCTCCCTATTATCTCCCATTGTATGACATCCTCTTGGTATCTATGTCCAAGGGCTTCCCTTTGTGAGAGAGCAGGTATGTTAGCTAAGGAAAATTACAGAAGCATTTTGTTTCATAAAGGGTTACACTGTGTGGTGCAGCGCTGTGTCAAAGAGTGCCAGGTAGCACAGGAAACAAGAAGACAATGCATTTTTACTTCTCCCAAAAAGATGATGTCTGTTTGTAACAGTCCAGACTTATGGTGCTAAAGCATTCTTTTGGGGCTTTGCTGTCTCAGTCTCACTGAAGAAAAACAATGATTCTCTAGTTGTTCTGTCGGTCAGATTTGGCTTTAATTTGCTAAACTTCCACTGGCTTAAGTGAAAGTGAGATGTGCACACAGGCAGCGTGCCTGTCTGTTAACGGGAGGGTGTGTTGTATAGCCCTTTTTCCACTCTTCTGGTTTTGCAGAGGATGAATGTACCAACAGACTTCTTCCTTGTTGTTTTTTTTTCTTAAAAATAAAATTAGTAGACAAGAATAATATTTTCAGACCTCAGTCTGTTTAGAAAATGTCAGTGATGCCAGCCACAAGATGTAACTTTGATTCCCAGGCTTTTAATTCCCAGACTGGAACTGAGTATGTGGTCCCCAGACAGGGAAGCTGGAAGCAGGGGTAGTCCTGGGAATGGAATCTCTTCAAGCAAATATTGATGTTAATTGGTACAAATTCACGTCCTTTCTATGTGTTCAGATTGACTCATGGTTCTGATCAGCAGTGTCACTGAGCTGTTTAAAGTTGTGTATGTATGTGTACAAACAGGACTATGAATTCCTAAACACGTGTACATAGCACAGGCAGGTTCAGGAACTGAAGCATCCTGTAATATGGAACATCAGCTCCTTCAGAGTTCTGGTTCATTTTTAGTGAATCTTTGTAACAGAAGTTTATCCCATTCGCAACCACACTTTGCTTTGGTACAGGCAGCGCTAGAGATGAGGAAGCACATACCCTAATACGGCCAAACTACACTGGAATTTTTAAAACAACTCAAGATAGGTTGGAATGCGGTGCCTAATTGAATCAATGTAAAAGAATTGCTTTGTTCTTTTATGTTGTTTTATAGTAAATTCTTTAAAAATAAATTCTTTCCATTCAAGGATGATAAGGAGTTAGGACAATGATAGCAATACTGTAATTTTAGAATGTTGGTTCTCCCTGGCCCCCTTGTCCTGCGAGAACAGTGCGAGTATCATAATGGTGACATGTCCTCAAACTACTCTGTCCTGAAAGAAGAGTTTTTGCTGTCTTTTGTTTCAGAACCATTGTGTGATAAAATACCTTAGCTCTGCAACTGTAGGCGTTCTTTTTACTGTTCTGGTTTTGTATAATTTTTTTTATTAAAGTTCTGACATTGTTCCACAATTTGGTATGCTTGTGCTGTTTCCATGCTTACATCCATTCTCTTTGTTCTGATTGCCATCCAGTAGAAAGTATTTAATTTGCATTAAAATGTATGGCAACTATGTAGTCCTTACTTATTTGTGCCATCCTGTCCTCTACTTGAAGAAAAGATCTTCTCTTGATTGATATTACATATTCAGTAAAATTTGAATTTAATATTGAAGTTTTTTCCCCTGTGTCTCATGTAATTGATAAGCCTTTCAGTGTAAGAAAGTCTTTTCAATTTTTCAGTATATAGCTGCCACAAGGAGGTTTTCAGTGGGTGGGATTAGAGAACTGGATAGATGAATGGAACAGATTTTTCTAAAGTGCTCGGTTCAAATCTTACTCCTTCCTTTCACTGGTGGGTGAAGTGAATATTAAATAATTAACAAAGCACTTTTTGAGATCCCTCAGAATGAACTGCATAGCAAAGCGAGATAAAAATCTCACTTTCTGAATTGACCAGTGATTTTAGCAGTATTCATTCTGGGCTACTCAGAATAGTAGCATTTGAAAAGTGCAAGATATGCATTATGGAAACACAAAATCCTCAAGTTGAACATGTATTATATAGGAAGTAGTGGAATGATTTCATAGGCCATATGCTCAATTTGAATCTCTTAAACACAAGCTTTAATCAGAAGCGATTTTGTAGAGGCGAGGGTTTATTGGAGCGATTTTGGCATTGCCACTCCTTTGGTAAAATCTCTGGTTGCTCATAAAATGTGTGTTTTCCAACTTGTTTTGCAAACCTTGCTGCTCAAACTCTTTGGTGCTTTGCAACTTTGACTTTTATTCTTGGAACTGTAGTTTGTGTTGAAACACGGAGCCGTGAGGAGGTGCAGAGTCAGCAGAGCTCCTTTGATCACAGTCTTGCAAACTTGTATCTTGATCAAAGAATCAGAAAAGGGCAAAGATAAACTGTGTTAAAATCATACCAGTACTACTAGGAAGAGGGCTCACAGTATGAGGAAATTGGTTCTGGAGACAGAAGAATGCTTTTTTCCTTCTCTTGCAGTGTGTAATGTGTAGGATAAGTTAAGGATTAGAAGTAAACCAGCAGGGTCTTAGTTGGGGGAATGGTGGTCATTTCATTTTGGGAAGATAGATTTGGACTAACTTCTCAAGTTTAAATGCTTGCAAGCATTTTACCTATAATTGCTTTTATTTGAAACCCCAAAATTTGGGGGACAGAGTGAAGTGGGAAAGAAGAATTTGTTAGATTGTTTGCAGTAACAGTTATGAGATACTTAATATTTTATAAGTTCATGTGAATACGGAGTTTCTGTGAGCAATCTGAAAGTATTTTTTTGTTGAGCGGCTTAACAGTTATTCCAATACCTGATACATTAATTTAGAAAAATATTTTATTGTTGTCTTTGACTAGATGGGACATTTATGCAGTGTATATAGAATGGTATGGTGTTAGAAATAACAGTGTCCTTACTTTAATGCAGTTTATAAGTATCAACTTTCTGTTCCTAAGGCTGAGATAAGGAAATTTCCTTTGGTTTTGGTTGTTGGAGTTTTTTTTAATAGTCTTTCACAACTTCTGTCCATGCATTCTTTCTTATGCTGAAATATAATATGTTTAAAGCCATTGTTCTTCACTTCCCATTTTTATCATTTTGTGAGATGTTATCTGGGCAAACTATGTGTAATTTATGGAATTGGATTGGTGGCTAGTAGTTTTGCATTTTGAGTTAAAAACACTGGATACTTGACACATACTTGAACACTTCTTGGTCAGAAGGTTCTGCAGATCCATGTCTTACATTTGTGATACCACATGTGCCTGCACGTAGGGCGAATTTACTTGAAAACTGGATGGTTACTGCAGGGGGAAATTAGTAATTGCCCACATCACAGCTCATGTTGGAATCAACAGCAGTTGTTGCTCTCCAGAGCGTAAATCTACGTGGCACGCAAGCATCAGTTACCCTTATCTTAAAAACATTATATACTCTGTATATAATGTACAACAGTCCTGACATGGTTTTGTCTCTCAAAACACATAAATGACTGCCTGTAGTTTTTTGGAATATCTAATTTTGTCACTAGCATAGTAAAAAAAAAAAACCACAACCCAAACCAAAACACATCCCCCACCATCCCAAAACGCTACTTCACAAGGATACGTACATACTGGTTGGCTCATATGAATCCAAAAATAACAGGCGAAACATGGACCCAATAGCAAAACATTGCAAAGAGTGAATTCTGTGTGAGATATTGCCTTTATCAAGGGATATTAAAACCACAATTTATATAGCCTTATTCTTGGGATGAGAAGAAAAATAGCAAGTTTTGGTAGATGAAAGACATTCTCCTTCTCTTGCTTTGGTTTTTGGTTGTGATTGTTTTTTCTTTGTCATGGCAGAAGTTGAACTGGAGTAGGGGAGACAGCAGGGGTTTTTTTTTTTTTATTTCTTCTATAAAAAATTCCCAAAGTGGGTTTTTTCATCTGTTTTCATACATCCATTTTTAAAAGTTTCAGGGACCCAGGAAGATGATGTTTTATGGATAGCCATGGCAGGCACTCATCAGATATGGGCACTGATGTTGGAAGGCGGAAGGCTGTCAAAGGGAAGGTAAGCCACTGTTAGAAGACATGAAATTGTTGTTTGTCTTGATAAACAGCTTTCAAACCCCAAGGAGAGAGATAATGAAATTAAACTAAAAATCATTTTTCTTGACTGTACTTAGCTTGAAGCTTTCTGCTTTTGTTCAGATGTAAAAGGCGTGTGTCCTTTAAAGCCTGCCTGCTTTTTCCCCACATCTGTTAGATGAAATGAAAGATGCTGCTTTTGCCATAAAGCTATGACTTCGTAAGCTATATTCGTATAGTTGAATGTTACTTTTCATTGCATTTGCTGAATTACCTAGTGATGAATGGTACACTGAGGTGAAATAAAAGTTAGTACAAAGGCATTGAATAATTTCTTGTGCTGCAGTACGGTTGGGGTTATTACTCACAAGTCCTTGTCCTGTAGCTTCTGTTTATCCATCGTGTCTGAAGTATTTCAAACTCATTCTCGAACTTGGGTCCTCTGTTCCTTTAGTGATTTAAAGAAAGGAACCTGCCTTCGATTTGCTGGGAGTGGGAACGAAGAGAACAGGAACAACGCGTACCCGCACAAGGCAGGCTTTGCGCAGCCTTCGGGTCTCTCTCTGGCTTCCGAGGAACCCTGGAACTGCCTTTTTGTGGCGGATAGCGAGAGCAGCACCGTGCGAACCATCTCTCTGAAAGACGGAGCGGTGAAGCACCTTGTAGGAGGAGAGAGAGATCCATTGGTAATCACTTCAAACTTCCCCACACTGCCCTACTAATATTCCTCAAGCCTGACCTGGAGGAACCACTTTTGGGGTGAGAGGGTAAATGAGTTTCCATGGCCGTCAATTTCTTAACTTCACTGCTTGGAATGCAAATGTGTGCTGGTTGTGACGCTCAGGTTGTAGTGCAGATTGTTGCTCCTCAGATAAGAAATAGTTTAACAATAGCCAACTTGGTTCGGCGTTGTGTGGTCATTAAAGCCAGCTGGATTCATATTGATAACTTAAGTGTGAGAGCTTCCATTTCCATGACTAGCATCCACACTTCCCAGTTTTCAGTATCCTTGCTTTGAAGTTGTCTTGATTTTTGGTTTTTGGTGCTTTTTTTAAGTCAGTGAATTTCCATTTAGTTACAGTCATTTAAATTCATGTCAAGATTGGATAATCAAATGTATTAATTTAATAAAATGCTTTTTCAGAATTTGTTTGCCTTTGGTGATGTGGATGGAGCAGGCATAAATGCAAAGCTGCAGCATCCCTTAGGAGTAGCATGGGACAAGAAAAGAAAACTGCTCTACGTGGCAGATTCCTATAATCATAAGGTAAGCCTATAGTAGCTTGTTATATACAGGCTTTGCAGTTTTTCCTACCGCAAAGGATTTTTTTAGGAACATACAAAGATTGTGCTTGGTTTGGCTAAGCTGAGGAAACAAATGACACGAGTTCCTTTGTGGGTTCTTTCTCTTTCCTTCCTTATGGGTCCTTCTCTTGTTTTTGTTGTCACATGCTGCTGTGCTGATTATGATGATTCCTTGTGGAAGGTGAATTTAAAATATCCAGTTAAGTTCAGGCAAAAGACCCTTTCCTTGTGTCTCTCGAAAGATGCTGAGCTAGAGCAAAAGAGCTAGGAGTGCTTGGTGAGGAATACTGCAGGTTTGATAAAATGAGAGGAAAAGGAGAACTTGCTTTTCCCTTAAAAAAGCCACTCAAGTTTCGAGAACGATTGTGGGTTGCCTCCATGGAACTCCGAGATAAGAGAGATTGTTTTACATCGTAGTTTTTAATGTGATGTTGTATAAGCTTTCGTGTCTAGAACATTGTTAACTGGGCATCGATGAAACGCATGAAAAGTCATTTGGTTTGGTTTGAAAGATAAAGCTTATAACACTAAATGCTTATTGAAATTTATGTGGCAAGTTAAATTTTATGTCAGGTATTGTATAAAACATTTTTGGTTTTACTTTAAGAAAAAAACCAACTCATCTGTTTTAGAAAAAAACTGATATAGAAGTTAGCCTGCCCATTTTGTTATGCTCTCACTGTTTTGCACCTGTTTCCAGAAAGGCAACAAACATTAGAAGAACAAGCCTTTCAACATACCAGAGGGCTTGGTGCCTTTGAAATTGTGAAAGGGAACACTGAATGAAGACCAAAGGAAGAAGTGAAGTCCCGTGGGGAATTTGAGGGCGAGGGGAGGATGGGACATGTCTGTTGTTAAAGTATGATAACTTACGTTCTGGCACACACACATGGCGGCTGACATACTCAGAGTTGGTGCTGGCTTCCAGAAATGTGGGGCATAAGATAATGCAGAACTTCTAAATCCTGGTGGCGTTTTTTTCAGTGTTTTTTTTTTCGTTTGTTTCTTTGTCTTAGATTAAGGTTGTAGATCCTAAGATGAAGAACTGTGCTACCCTGGCAGGCACAGGAGAAGCAAGCAATGTTATTGGTTCCAGCTTTACACAGTCAACTTTTAATGAACCGGGAGGCTTGTGTGTTGAAGAAAGTGGTCGCTTGATGTATGTTGCAGACACAAATAATCATCAGATTAAAGTGCTGGATTTGGAAACAAAAATTCTTTCCGTGGTAAGTAATATTTATTAAACAGACTGATAGTGGGGTTTGGGTTTTTTTTATAAATTACTGTTACAGATTTTGGCAAGTGGTATAAAAATTATATAGCTAAAAGCATATAACTAATAAAGTTATTTATAGAATGTTTTGTGATGATCTAGCAAATAAACACTGCTGTTAGACTAGTTGTTGAAAGCCTTAGTCTTTGGAAAGGCAGCTTTTGTATGAAAGCATAAAGTGATGATCCTCTAGGAAAGAATAATACAGAAACACGAGTTATTAAAAAAAAAAAAAAACAGCCCAGTTTTTCAGTATGAAAAGCATTTCATGAGCACTTTCTAACAAGTGGTAATCAATTACCAAGCCCTGTAATTGAGTTGTAAGAGGTGGTTTTGGGAGATCAGTGACTTAAAGCAAGATACATAGCGAGCTTCCGAGTTGTTAGATTAAAATCGCTGTCATAATTAAGTGCTGCTGTATTTGCTTACAAACATAAAGACAAAACAAATTTGTGCTCCTGTCTGTCTTACAATGGCACTGTCTTCATATTTTCATATATGTATATATATACACATATATGAATGACATAATGGTCCAGCTGTCATCTGGTATGTTTCTTGCATTTGTGTATTTGAATTTTCCTATTATATATAACATGTTGGTGGCTTTTCTGGGAAATTGTCCTTTACTTCAGTGTGCAATCTGCATGGTTAAAATCTTGGATGGTATTACCGAAGCATGGAGTTTACCACTAGATTAGAAGAAAATACCTATAAATTTCCTTTAAAGAGATAATGCAACAGTTAAAATTTTAAATTAAGAGATCCTCTAACATAGTTGTGGGTTTTATGCTTTTAATAATAAATATTACTTTTAGTTTGCTTCATAAATTCTGTCTTTTTAATTTTAAAAATTCATTTTATCATTATTCATTCTGTCAGAAAGTTTTAGTCCAATAGCCACATTATCATGTGTTAGTTTTCCTAGTCCATTTCACCTTTGAAACTGTGATTGTATTGTGAAAGTCTATTTGCTTTCAGTACAAATAAAAATATTTTGTTTGATTTCTACTGATAGTTGCCTATCCTGAATCCAGAAGCGTGCGATGTTCCAGATAACCAGCCTGTGCAAACGAATAAATTAACAAACCTTCCAAAACTGCCTAAATCTGCACCAAATGTTCAACTTCCTTCGCTAACTGTAGCTCCAGGCCAGACAATTCAATTTTTATTAAAGTTGACTCTTCCTCCAGATTCAAAACTGAATGAAGAAGCACCCAGTGCTTGGTTTATCACAGCAGAAGGTAAAGTGCCTGTGTTGTTTTATCAGTTGAACAGGAATAGTAAGGTACAAAGTGGATTATGTGGTGATGTGTCTGCAGTACGGGGGATCTCAGCCACATGAATCACAATGTCCCTCCCAGTCGTGTGTTCCCATTTCACCTTGTGCTGGAATACAGCTTATTTAAGGTTGATATACTTAACATCTGGAGTGCAGAGATTTAAAAAGCCCCAAATATCTGATAGGCCGCTTTTTGCTTGAATTAATACATGCTGCATTATGTTTTTTCTGGTTTTGGGGGAGTTTTTTTAAGTCTTTCTTGGAACAAGGCACCAATGACGGCTTGGTACTGATTCCTCTTAGAGGCTTCCCCTCTCCACTCTGTCTCTATGAACAGCTTATCCCAACCCTACTCTCTGTTTCTGGGAGAAAGCTCACCATGAAGCGTATTCCTGAAAGACATTCCTTTTTTTGCTTTCATCTGTTCCAAAAGAGTGTTTGAGGTATTCTTATACCTAAACCACTTCAAACCTACTTCGTTATAATTCATATTGGCATATTGCTGCTTTTAAAAGCAGTCAACAAATACTGTACAGGCACTGCAATTTGTTTACATGCCTCGTGACTTAAAGTAGTTTCTCATCCCTGTTTGTGCCGTGAGTACAAATAGGCTATTTCGAGGGTAGTCGGCACACTTTTTAGCCTACAGGATCTCCAGATACTGAAGTAAAAATATATGTGATAGCTTCAAGGGTTAGTGAAATTGGAGAATGTAAGCAACCTAAACTCAGCAAGTCATGTCAAGCTCATAAATTCTAGAGCCAACTTTTAGGTATTTTGTGAAAAATGCCAAGAAGAACACTTCATCCATCTCTGTTACGCTAAAATACAGAGTACAGTTCAGTGAGTTAGGTACATTTATTGTGCAGTTCATACTTCAGTTCGTGTACTCTTAAATGCTGAAATAAATAGGAAACTAAGATTCTGTTGTAACAGTCAACCTGAACATTCCTAAATTGCAGCAAGCTGTTTGTAAATCCAGCACTTCTGTTTGGAAGTGCCATAGTTTACTTGCAGTTTTATGCATTTATAGCAGGTATCTTACCTGGAATGTTAGACCTCTGATACAGATGTATAGCAGCCCATTAATTTAAGGAGTTTTGCTTGCACATTTCAAGAATAAATTTTAATATCCTCTTAAGACTGTATAGGACAAATTGCAGATCCATCGCGTTTCGATAAGATAGTATATGTACCTGTAGTTCTGAAGCAATCTCTCAATCCTTAAATGACTGCTAAAGAAGCATTTGTAAATTACTTTGCCTGTATTTTTTTTTGACCACGGCTGGAAAAATCAGGAAGGAAATTTCCCATGATGTTGCAAATGCAAAGAAAGTCCACGTTGTCCTATAGGTAAAATTAGTGTTTTCCCTAAGTTTCAGACACAGTGTTAAATATTCTAATGATAAAACTTGTTCTTCTTTTACAGATAATACCTGGTTGCTTCAAGGACAGTGTCTGTCTGGAGAAATAAAGGATGTTTCTTGTCAAACTATCATTCCTTTTCAGTTACCCAAGAGCTGTCTGTCAGCTGAAGCTATGGTGGCTGTCAAAGCGTGCCTCTACTATTGCAGCAAAGGTAGCAGTGCCTGTATGATGAAGGGAGTCGCATTCAGTCAGCCTTTGCAGATAGCTGCTGCAAACCAGAGCAGCTTGACTGAAGTTGAACTCACACACACGTTTTTAACCAACTAACCCGAAGCCAGCTAATTTCCTACTTTGTTTATAATAACTTTTCTCTGGTTTTCATTTTCCTGGAGCTTATGACCAAGCTAAGAAATAATGTACTTGGTAAAATGAAGTAGAGTTCCCCTACAGCTTAACGTGAAAATTTATCATCACCACCTTATTTCTTTTTATGACAGTAGCAGCAATAATATGTAATACTCTCAGCTTTGTTGCCAGTTGTGAATACATTGGATGTATGCCATTCCTAGCAATGAGCAACAATTTTTCGAGTCTTTTTGAAAGAGCTGGTGTTACTTTGTGATGTTACTGTAAGAAGTTCTTTGCACTGTACATAAAATGGCTAGGTCGTTGGGACTAACAGTTACAAATTCCTTTTGTACCCTTATTCAATTTTAATAGAATGTTAAAATGAAGAGTTTCTTTCTGCAGGCTGTAAAAGAAGTATCTTGCATACTTTTCTGTAATGGCATTTATGACACATTTATTTTTGAAAATACATCTTAAACTAGCAGCTCTGATTTTATGCAAACTGAGTGTTTTCCTTAACGAGATATGACTGCCTTATGTGAAAAACATGGTTTTGTGGAAAATTTCTGTGAAAGAGAGTATTCAGGTTCCTACAGAATTTCATGCTGATTTCTAACACAGAATGTGCCTCTTTAATGTGTATATATATAAAGAAAAACACAAAACCATGCTTGAGTTTTTCTGATACCTACCAATTTACATTTTATAGTAAGTGGTAGATAATAGTTGAATATATAAACTACAAAAATGAAATGTCAACCATTTCAAGCGAGGTGAAGTCACTTTCCTACTTTTATGATTTCTCTGTAAAGACTTGTCTGAATAATTTTGTCTTGCAAATACATAATATTAAGAAGAATATTATACTCCTGAAGTCTAATGCAGAATCCTTTGAAGTCACTGTTAGTTCCCCCAGTATGTAATAGTGGACACTGAACCAGAACTGTATATTTAGTAATGGATTATTTGCATTCATGTTTAGAGATTCTGAGCTTTCAATAGAAAACTGCTAACCTTCTACTTTGAATACGGTGCTTTACAACTGTATTAGGAAACGCTGCCTTTGGTGTTTAACTGTTTTTCAAGTAAAATACCTTCAATTTGCCATACTAAGCAGCGGGAACACAGGAAGAGGTGAAAGTTTTTTCTACTTGAACTAGAAGAGTTTCCACAGTGCATAAGTGATAATTGGATTAGGCTCTGTGGTGTGGTCATGAGGATCAGTTCTGAGATGATTTTATTTTTAGTTTGAAGATCATGTTGTCACATATATTACAAAGTACGGTAGCAAAAGAATTTTCGTATAGTCAACAATCACCATTGTTCCTGACATCTGTCAGTAAATCCTCAGTATGACTTGTTGTTGCTCTTTCTTACTTTAAGGCCGACTGAAATGTTGGTCATGAACCCACAAGGCTTTTGTTTTAAGGGACCTCTATGGACTGGTGTGGTCTTTCCTCCCATTGAAATGCCAGTCGAGTTCCCTGCAGGACCAGCGATAGTTATTATCTCACCTGTCAGCAAGGCAAGGGCTGCGCTATTATTTTTCTTGTGTTTGCTTTTTAAGCAACTTCTCTAATTCAGTGTTTCAGCTCCTTTGGGTAAGCCTCTCAATTCTCACACGTCATTTTGAAGAGGGAGAGAGCTTTGCTGCTTTGTTCAGAGATTGCAAATGCTTTTCTAAGGATGAAGGTAAAGAAACTGATTTGGGCTTTATCATTTTTTTATACTTTAGTACAGAATTTTTTTGTTCGTTTGTTTAATTTTAGATAGTAGCCAGGAAGCCTTCCAGCTAGCCCACACATTTTTTGTTGCTTACTGAAAAAAACCCAAGCATTAGTTTCTGAAATTGAGAATAACAAACCAAACCATTACAGTTATCTTGAACATGTAATTCAGCAGATGGATTTTTTTTTTCCGTCTCATTTTCAACTAGGATGACACTTCTGGTAATTCTCGGTTAGAATGACATTGTCTGTTTCAATAGGATGAGATCATCAAATTCTACCATAAAAAAAAGTCAACAAATCCATTTTCTTACTGACTCTTTTTAATTAATGTATTGCTGTAGGGGAAAGACTGTGTATTCCTAATTTTATTTAACTATAGTGTGTAAATGTAACCAGTCAGACAAACAGAATAGCGTGAACAAGCTATAGGAATTTATTTCAGTTAAGTACCAGAAAGCATTTTCAAAATATTGTTAAGAAAAATAGGAAAAGTTACTACTTTGTCTAAATACTGAGAAGTCAGGTACATTGATGACAGCTATCTTTTTTACAATAATTTAGTTTATTAGTGTTTTCCTGGTATAAAAATTATAAGCAGGTTGGTATGGCTCAACACTCCCAGACTTGTCTTTTACAGTAAGAGTATGTAATTCAAGGCCTTTTAAAACATGTCTTTCCACTGATTAATAGATTTTGTATCAGACCTTAATAAAGTAATAAATTACTACAGCAAATCTCTAAAGAATATTGGTCATGGTTGTATTGTGTAGTGGAAACAAATTCAATGGCATTTGCAGTTTTAGTTGTCGTGTTTGCTTTTCTGGAACAGCTTTTGATTTTGAATTAATATATTAATAGTTCCATGAGATGTTTTTAGAAATTTTATTTAATTACAGTACAATATTCTTTGCTAGACGAGGAAAAAGATAATGGGATTTCAAAGAGGGAGGATAATGTGTTTTAACAGTTTTTTCATGTTGTTTGAATTCAGTAGTATCTTTCTGGAGTTTGTTCCCTTCTGTTGAAGGAAGGATAGGGATCCTGACTGTGTAAACCTATTGATGGGCAGTTTTAGCTGATTCTTTTTTGTGCTAGATTCTCACATGTCATTTTTTGGCTTTTCTCCTGGATGCTCTTCTTCATAGATCATGTTTTGCCTCTCATGTCTTCCACCTGCAGTGCATTATGTTTGTGTAGTGCTGTGGTAACATGATACAAAACAAGTACAGACCAGATGAGTAATACATGGGAAAGTGCTTTTAGAGCATCGTGTAAATGCCTTATCTGCTTACACTGAGAAACGGGGCAAATGGCTTCCAGTACATCGTGTATATTCTTAATGGACTTTTTTTTTTTTATTCCAGTGGGCAAATCTTGTGGCTCAAACCATGGGTAAAACTATTTTTTGTGAGAACATCAAGAAAAACGTATTTCTTATCTCATGCTCATAGGAGGGGGATGATCAGAATGAAGTGACTTTCCTCCTTTTGCAGGAGCGTGTCCTTCTGTTCCCTTAGTTATTGACTATTTATCTTAGCAAAGAGAGTTCTATTATTGACCAGAAGCTCTCTTGAATTTTTGATTCTTAACAAGGTTTTCTACATACATGGAAGCTTTAAATGTCTGACTTTATAAAGTTATGATTGATATATCTAGTTTAAAATGGCTTACAGTTTAGCATACAATAGCAGAGATTTAGGTACATTCTTAAGATCTGTAATTTTTGTTTTGAATCACTGTTATTCATTAAGACTTACCTCAAAGCCACATTGCAGCTAAACTCCCACAGAAGCTTGTTCATGAACTTTTTATAGCAACTCAAAGGGAAGGTGGTTTTTATCCTTGTATAATGCACGAGAGATGCTGTGAACACGCTGTGTACGTGTCTCCACCAGGCTGCCATTGTGCTGCCTCTGGAGAATTTACCATTCACAGCAGTTTATCAACCACCACTCAGTAATTCTCCACTCCAATATTCCAGCTCATTTGTTCATATAGTCAATTAAAATTACTGATTTATGTGTAGCCAAGATTTAGTATTTAGAATCATTATAATTTTCATTTAAATTGGTTTTTCGGGGATTGGAGGAGCTTCTCTGTGTGAAGCAGAGAAAGCGTAGGAATTAGTTGGAGACAGTTGTTGAAAATGTGCGACCTGGTTATTTTTTAATTAAACCACCACATCTGTCCTTGTACTTTACAACAGATTGTTAATTTAAGAATGATATTTCTAATATTTTACATTCCATTATGCTCATATAACCAAATTTGACTACTGTTGTCCATCAGAAGCAGCTCTTTTGTATTTTACAGCTTTTGTACTATGACACGTAAAATCACTACTTGTTAAGGTTTAGGATTCTTTCATGTTCAGAATTCAGCACGCCTACGATCGAGTTTCCAAATTTAGCTTAGTTTCTTTGTCATAATATTATGAGTTTTTTGTGTCTACCTTTTCCTCCTTTAGTTTCCCCAAGAATGAAATGCAGCCTGTTATCTGGTTACCATGGAGGGATCCAAGTAGGAGAATTCTCTCTACCAGCTCCTTGCCCTTCACCTGCTTTTTAGAGAGGGGGTGTAAACAGCAAGTGCGATAGGGCTGTCACCTGTGAAGATAATGTTACCTGGCAGCTCGCTCCGAAAGGCTGCAAATGAGGTGAGTGGTTCAGGATTGTTTACACCACAACCTTGATTCTCAAAATGAATGGACCTAGTGCATACTTGCTTTCTGAGGTTACCTGCTCCCTAGGTCTACTTCTGTTTATTACCTGTAAAATCTTGCCGCATAAAGAAGGTGAGAATTTTCACAGAATCTCAGAATGTCAGGGGTTGGAAGGGACCTCGAAAGATCATTTAGTCCAACACCCCTGCCAAAGCAGGATCACCTAGAGTAGGTCACGCAGAAATATGTCCAGGCAGGTTTTGAATGTCTCCAGAGACACATTATTGCTGTAAAAATCTTCAACTGATTTGTTAGTACTCTAAAGAGTACTAACAATGTTATTAGTTAGTAGATCCTAGGAGCTACCTAGACCCTCTGCCACACTTCTAGGTGGCATTAGAATAAGATTATGTCCTCAGGTCAACTCCATCAAGCTTTTCAGTGATGCAGCTGCCATCAAAAATTTTATTTTTACCTCTAGCCCTGTCCAATGAGGTCCTGAAGTTGTTTCTAGATCTCCTAGAGCATCCCATCAAACTTGAGTAGCCTATGCAGGGATTTTAGGAAAAGCTTTAGGAAACTTGGAAACTGTAAATAAAGCCCTTAGGGTATTAAGTGATGTGAAAGATACCCCAGTTTGGAATCTTACTCCAGATTGTGCTTCATTGTTTTCAGAGGGTAATGTAATTTTCTTGCAGCTGCAAAACTAGAAATCTGGGATATAAGTTGAGGAGTGTTTGTGCAGCTATAATTACTGCTTAATGTACCTCTTTGTGGGTCCGTTGCTTTCAAGTGTACCAGAGACCTGTCCAATTGCAGGCCCAAGGGCTAAGCAAAAGAATTGCAAGTATTTTTCAAGTATTGCATAGTTCCTTTGAAACTTCAGCAGTTTTGAGCTAAAGAAATCCCACTTGTAAAAATCTGTTCGTAAGTCTACCTTAATTTAATGCTCTGTACACAGCGTGTCTCAGAAGAGCGATATCCCACGGTGTGTGTTTCCCCTTTTGACCAAGCATTTAGAAACTCAACCCATCTGTCCACTGTCAGGCTTCACAGAAAGCAAGATAACACTTCCCAATTTGATTTTACGCTCATGCTTTTTAAAAATAAAAGTTTGGTTTTCAAACTTTTGATTAATCCTAAATACTTGGGCTTAAAACATACATTCAAGGCATCTGTCCTGAGAGTTGCTGATATCAGATAACTGGTCTCCAGCTTTTAAAAATTTGGAATTCATAGTAGAGGAATGAACTGCTAAATGTTTTATATTTTGAATATTTAACTTCAAAACTACCTAATTTCATTTTTAAATCAGAATTAGTTTAACTAAAGCCTTATTTTCTGTAAATTATTACCATTAATGTACAATTAGTCATTGTATCATATAAAACCTGTGATGGATCTGTGCGATATTACAAAGACGTTAGTAAAGAAAAATAAGATAGTTCTAGAACTGTTACTCGGTGAACCCCAGGTGCTCCAAGGTTAGTGGTAAAAATCTTTAGGGCCAGTGGTTCAGCTTATTGTGACAGGAATTCTGCATTTTCATTACATTGTGATGGCTAAAGGAGAAAAATCAGTGCCTTGCATAAAAATACTTGAAAGTGTATCTTAACAGAAATGCTGGAGTACTGATTGAAATAAGGTATTTGACCCTCATGGCTTGCAAGTTCTCCTATTTTTGCAATTCTACTAATTCTGAAACTGTGAAGAGTTCCTTCTCCTTCATGTTTTTGAATTAAATTGAAATTAAGGTGCTTTTTGCTTAAGCTGCTCTTCTTATGAAGTATTTTATCATGGTTTTGTTCTTAGTCCTGTACACTTACTTCTGAAACTTATTACCTCTTTTGTACACTTCAGAAAAACCTTGGCATTAAGATTTCAAACAGCTTGCTGGCGTTGGGTATGAGTGAGACTGAAGGAAAAACACTTGTTTTTTAACGAACAATAGAAGGTTGAGGGGGATGCTTCTTGGTATTTGAAGGGTGGAGGGTTGGTCTTTAGTTTTTTGCTGTGTTTTGCATGTCAGCAAAGATTCTTTAGATGGCAGAAGATTGTGTGTAGAGGCAGCTAGGAAGTGTCAGGTTCTCTCACTGTGAAACCATGTAATTTCCTTTAAGTTATGATGCTGGGATGTCTAAAAATCCCAGCAATATACCACTAGTGAAGAAAGTCACATCTGAGCACTTAACACCTCAATAAATGTCTCCATATGGCTTAAGGGTAGAGATGGGGACTTTTTTCCTTCTTTGAGAACTTCACTATTGCTTTGTGGACATTGGAATATTTTTGCCTGCTCTTTGAGATACTAAACTTCTGGTTTTCCATTACACGTGATGCAAAGGCTTTCAGATATCTGCACATTTAGAAGATGTGTTTTATACTTGTTACTGCAAAATATGTGAAGAATTAAAACTGTAGACACATAATCTACAGCTGATGTAGATTGTAAAAATTCTTCACATAGAGCATTGCCTGATAACGTTCTTAGCAGTATTCATGGATTATGATCCTTTTAAAATAAAAGGTAAATGTCCTGTAATATTATGAGAACAAATAAATACACTGTAGAAAAAATGTCAGCCTCAGATATCAATTCAAGAAATAAACAGTGATTAAAGAATGTACTCTCTCTCCTGTGAAACATCTTTATCCTTGTAAAGCTTTTTCATGGAAAAATAAACATTAGAACATTTATCTTTTCTTTCAAGGCTGGGTCTGTCTCTCAATCTTTACATCAGTGTAGATGTGAAAGTTACAAGAAATGCATCCAGTGTAAGGGGTTACAGCTTGATTAAAATCCTTTAATTAACAAGAACTGTTCGTTTCATACTCCCCTTTCCCACAGGGCTCTGCAGCCGTGAGGACTCCCCACTGTCAGTGTTACGCAGGGGTCTGGAAACCTCTGGTTTTATTCCCTTTCCGCACGTAAAAGATATGAGAAATGGTGTGGGCTCCTTGAGTCACCATCTGGTTTTATTGCAGAGATCCCAGAACAAGCTTAGCCACTGGAACAGATCTTGCTGCACTGAGCTTCAGGACTCTCGGTGAGCCGTAACGCTGTGGCTGAACTGTGCTACAGTTTGCAGTGTGGGGGTGCCTGGTTAGTATTCTGTTTCACTTTAGTAACGGTTTTGCAGCTTTGGTGGAGAACCTATGGATACATGGTACTAACGCAGCCTTCACCTGTGCGCCCATACAACTGAGGACTGATACCAGTGCTCTACAAAGATAATCCCTTATTTATGCTGCTGGTGATGTTATTATTTATTGATACAATGATTTAGCATTAATGAAAGCATCGTATGCCAAAAATTCTGGCATATTTATGATAGGTGAGCCCTAGCAATAGATGTGTAGGTCTGCTGATTTTTTTTTTCCTCTGTTGTTAAAGATTATTCCTCATGTTATTCATCTTTTCAAATATTTAAAACATTTCCACATACTTCTTATAAAATTCAGCTAACTTCCTTTGATTTCCATCCAGAATAAGTATATTCAGCTTAGCCTGATGCAGTAAGTTTGGATTTGCCAAACATTCAAACGAATTTATTTGCAATTTTTATGTCTTGTTATAAAGTGCAGCTTCTGCCAAGCCTAACTCAGCTAGCTTAGGCAGGGTCACATCACCTCTCAGCATCTTCGTGAGCATTTCCCTCAGATCATAAAAGCTGAAAATTTACTTGCCTTCAGTCATTGTCTAAAAGGACACTTTCACCCCCAACATTTGTGTAAGTGTTCTTAAAGCAATAAGCCTGTGTCTGTACGTGGACTTGTACATTCTGTGTGCAAACAAGTCAATGACGCCTGTATGTGTGATGGCATCTGTGTGGCTGAGCTGGGCTTAGGTTGTTTCCAGAGGTAAGGGAAAGGAGCCTCTCACTTGAAATTCGGTGGTGGGGCCAAGGTATTTTCTTGCAGTTATAAGGCATTCTGCAATCTCCTGCCAAGAGGAACTTGCCTGGACATGGGGTAGATGGATCTTTAAAGGGCTTCTCGCCTGGCCCTGTCCTTCTAATCTGAAGTAGTTTCCTGTGGTTTTTCAGCATCCTGACACTTGCAGCTACAGCTGAATTGTATCTCTTCTGCCTGTCGCAGTGCACACGATCCCAGCAGAAACTGAAAATGGTACCTGCTGGCTATTTGATGTGCCATTGTGTGTAGCAAAATTCTACCCTTGCTGTAACTAGGATTTTTAGAGCTGTCTTGTTCTCCTTTGCCCTCTTCCTTAAGCACAGAAATCAAAGCAGAGGTGAGGATTTCACCCTTCAAGTGGAAGAGAGCAGCTTTCTAAAATATTGCTACAGCAGCACATCGTTTCTTTTTTTTTTTCTTTAAAAGCATTAGGAAGTTGTAACCCTTAGTTAAATTTCTCCATAGTTTTCTTCTCTCAGGCATTCCCTTAAGCAGAGTACGTGAGCTTACCAGAGCTCCTAACAACAGGCTGTATATACTGGGTATATTTTCCAAACACATATCAAAGCTGCAATATGAAGTCATAGTTGGATATTAATTAAGAGCTTGTTTCAGTAAATCCAGATATTTAGCCAAATTTACCCTTGTGCTGTATAATCACTTGTGAATTCCATCCACCATGGAAGTGCAACGTTGTATTTGATCTTTGAAGCTGTCTTTGCAGTCAGTGTCCTTGAGAGCTGTTCTAACACCATCTTTATTTACTAACAAGAAGGCAGCGTGAGCAGTGCTGAGCCCAAGGCTTCTGCACGTTCCCACCTTCTCCTTCCGCACATTGACCCGCTCATGACTTGACTAAAGCTGTGATGTTTTTCAAGTTGTTATCTGGGGTCGATATTAAAATACAGAAATCGCTAAGATGTAACTTTTTCAGAACCTTAATTCATTCAGCAAACAGAATCAAAAGAGAGAATTTAAAATTAAAATGTGCCAAGCAGCGGATAGGAGCATCAGTGCCTAAATGGCAGTTAAATCCAAGGGAAGTTTGCTGGAGGCTGTTGTGAAGCTCGTCACTTCAATTTTTCTTTCATTTATGCAGTTGAATGAAGAAGATTGATTCAGTTAGCTTTTTTACTGTGGTCTTAGCAGTGGAAGTGCTATAAATTGCTGTTGTGATCACAGACTTTAATGAAAGGAGGTGCGTGTGAGGAATCATTAAGGTTGGAAAAGACCTCTAAGATCATCTAGTCCAACCATCAACCCAACACAACCATGACCACTTAGCTATATCCCAAAATGCCACGTCTACATGGTTTTTTAACACGTTCTAGGGTGGTGACTGCCACTTCCCTGAGCAGCCAGTTCCAATGCCTCACCACTATTTCATTATAGGAATATTTCCTAATATCCAATCTAAACCTCCCCTGGTGCAACGTGAGGCCATCTCCTCTCATCCTATCACTAGGAAGGTGCAGAGGATTGTACTGGGACACTCAGAAATGAAGTCTCTAGTAAAAAGTGACAAAATTTGCTTCACAAATTCAGTGATACGTGTAAAAATGAAGCATTCACTCAATCATGACAGGGTTAGTTATGAATTTAAACTAGAAAAGGATTAAAGTTTTTGATTTATGTGAGGATGCTGAATGGAAGAACTGTCTTTACAGTAGGCTTGAATTACAGGGAAGTGCATGAAATACAGGAAGAATATAGAACTTTAGCAAGAGAAATTAAGTAGGGTGGATGGTATATTTTATAAAGAAGTGCAAGCATCTTTTTTCTGACATACAGCAAGCTTGATTTTTAAAAATACATATTTTTAAATGTTAGTAAATGGAGAGTCTCAGCAACTTTGTGACCTGCTTCTGGTCTATGTAAGTACAGCTCATATAATCACAAGTGTATATATTTCTCTTAGGCACTCCCTATAGAGTCTCTCCTGCTTTCACACACTGCGGAAGCCTAATCGCTGGGGTGTCCTCTGCGACTCTGCATATCATAGTTTTGGTCTTGTCAGTAGGAGACACTGCCTTACTGTAGGCATCTGAGAGCGGGCATGCATCTCTTTGCTAAGAACAGTCTAGCTCAGATGAACGTGCAGTAATTGTTTTCCACCTTCTAACATGGAGTAATTTGTACAGTGGAAAGCAAAAAATGATCAGGGTTCTTTTGGATTTGATCAATGTTGAAGCTTCTCAAGAGTCTTGAATGGAAGTTATATTTATGATTAAAATGGGCTCAGGAAAGAGCTAATTTGCTATTTGCAAAAAAAAAAAAAAAAAAAAAGCCAAAAACCCGACAAGTTTATGTTGCTAGTCTGGAAAAACAGTACATGTTAAACTTGGAAATGCTTATAGTGAAGTAAATAATTTTTAAGGAAAGGATCAAGTTATTCCAAAGCAATCCTGACCTGCCAGCTTAACAGTATGGTGATTATTGTAAGCAGTGATGTATCCTACCTATTTTTTATTGTCAGCTGAGGAAATTAGTGAGGAAAATCCGCTAGGATTATGTTCCAGCACAGCACTTCAATAGTACATCTCAGCATTAAAAGCTGAGGAACGCTCCTCAATGTGGGAAGAGATTCAGGTGAAGTAGTAAGTTTGACTCTGATATAAACCATGTGAAAGCTGAACCCCTGGGTGAAATAAATTCCTGCTTCTAACTGGCCAGTGGAGTTTATACATTTCTCTCAGGCAGCAAATAGATGCATTTGTCCTTACATTGCTGCAATCCTCTCATTAATCTCTGCTGAGCTTCTTAATGACTATCACATGATCCTTTTCATGCTACCTTCATCTCTCTAATTAGTTCTCCCAAAGCTTGCTGCCCATTGACTGTCAGCTTCGAGCTCTTTTCATTCACAAAAGTAATCTAATTTCTCTCATATTGGAAAAAAAATACTCCTAACCTGTACGTGCCTTTCCCTTTTCTTTCACTCATGAAATGTGCTATTAGCAAGAGCTTTTCCTTCCTCTATTTCAGTTCTATATTACATCCCAGTGACAGGGCTGTCCCCATACTGACCACTGAAATTGCTCTCAGCAAGGTCTCTAATGATCCGTTGCTAACAAAATATCTTCAGTCTTCATGGCCTGCCAGTTGCTTTCAACATATAGAACCAGTCTTTTCATTTCAGCGTTTTTCACTTTCTTTTTGTACTTCCCTTTATTCCAGCTCTCTGCATACTTTGGAAACTGCTCCTTCATCATGTCCTTGGCTGAACAGTCATTGTCGTCTCCAGTTTTGGTGTCAGTTCTCCTGGACTGCCACTCTTCCTTCCCTCTTCCCTTTGCACACTTTTTCTCTGGATGGTACAAAGTCCAGCAGCCACCTGTATTGAGGAGTCAAGAGTTCTACCTCTTTCCTCCATAACAGTCTCTTGCTATCAAACTTAAATCTTATCCTTTGTCTTTCTTTGACTTTATAAAATGTAGTATACCTGAGAACTCCTAATCATCTCTTCCCTATTCCTTCATGTCACTCCTTTGATTTGTCAAGCAATCCTGCTCATCACAGACAAGCCTCAGAACTTCAGCATTCATTTGGTTTTCAGCATCTCACTAGGTCCTTGCATTTGGACAGCATCTGATTTTTTGCAGATTTTTTTTGCCATCTTTTTGTCTTCTCTCTAGTCTGAACATTTGTTCGAGGTTTTCTACCTCGTGCCTCAATTGCTACAACACGCCTTTTTAGTTGACAGAATCTTGTCCTGCTCTTATTTATACAAAATGCAACTTTGTCAAGTGTTGGTTTCATAGCCCAAAGGGTGATGACTGAAACATCACTTTCTTGAATCCAACTGCCAGCTCTCCCTACTTTCTAGTGTCAAGCATATGGTGCACCTCCGCATGTTTCAGCGTGCCGTTCACAGCACAGTCGTATCCTATCTATGAGGTTTTAATTAATTTTCAAGATACGAACTCCTGCTTCTGCTCTTTTTTACCTCTTTCTGTGCTATTATCCACAATTAATTTTGCAAACACTGCAAAAAACTAACTCCGAGGCTTCCCTTCATTTTCAAAAGGATTTCCTCATCAACACTGGCAAAGCCTTTCTTACAACACTGAAATATTGTCAACATTTAGGCTCTCCCAGGCTGAGGTCACTCAGTCTTAAAGCAACAATATCTTGCTGTTGGCTGCACCATGTCATTTGTTGCCTGGTGTTGTACATCGGTTGTAAGCTCTCGGTGGATACGGGACTTTCTTTTCTCCCTGTGTGTTTACACAACACCTAATGCCATGGAGTTTTTCCTTAGAAGAACTCCTAGACATTATGGTAATATAAATGATAATAACAGTTGGTATGACAGGTTTATTTTCCTAGCAATGCTTAATCTTACCAAAACAGCTTTTAAAAGAGATTCAGAAGCCAGAAAAATAAAATAAATTACCTCAGATTTTGTAGAAGTTCTGCTTCTGTCATTCCAACATCTCGCTCTTGCCTATCTGTTTGTAGACAAATCTCCCATTGCTTGTTCCACTGAAGCTTCAGCAATGTAGAAGCAAATAAATTAGAAAAACCTTCCTGAACTGCGGGATTATGTCCTTAGCGCAGGAATTCCGGAAGGGCGCATGAAGTTCAGCTGAGCTGGATGTGTCTCCAGGTTCAAGTCCTAAAAAGTCCAAAGATTTTTATCATGCTTTTTATAGGGGTGTTTGATCACATGCTGAAAAAATGTTGAAGCTGGCCAGAGATGCATCTGTCTCCACAATATTTATTGGCTTTTTTTTTGTTTGTTTGTGGGTAAAGGGACGATTGATTGTAACAGATAAAAACCAAAAGAGCATCAGACATAGGGTTTGATCCTGCACTGTGACACCTCTGTCTTCCGCCAAAATACAACAGATACTACACTCACGCGAGTGAAGGGATGGGCCGTCCCATTGTGGGCTGTTGCAGAGGCCACATTTGGAGCGTCTGTTGGAGGTGAGGTTTGTGGCTGGGTTTAGTTCCCACAGAAGTTCACTCTATGGCTTTGGACAAGCCACAAGCATGTCTCCTGAACTGCTGATTGTTACCCTTACATGGAGAGCTGAGTGATCAGTGTTCTTTCTTAACACCTGCTTGACTTTTTAATGTTTGGTACTGAGCATCTGGAAGATCATGAACAATTTCCTGGACTTTACTTCATAATTTTGAGCAGAAGGATCCGATCTCCTCAGCCACAGGTCTACTATTCTGCATAAGCTTTTCTCTCCATACTTTTTCACATTCAGCATCACAGGTTTCTTCCTATCATTCCCATGTTCTTTGGGGGACATACACTACTGCTGCCTCTGGAGAATGATACAGGATGGCATTAATCTTTCTAAGAAGGGGTCCCCCTACCTCTTCCAGGGGGAAGTTTTTGGATCATAAGTCATTTCTTCTGAGGAAGGGCAGTGGTTCAAGTCCTATTAGTGCGGTTTAGATGACAGTCTGTCACAGGAAGCCTGTCTCAGAAGAGAAGGAAGATGCGTAATGACCTGTCGTCTGCTGTTGGGACATACTGCTGTGCTGTGACTGCTGTAACTGAGGCCAGCAGTCTGCTGCGATTAGTGTCTCCTGGTCAACAAGAGAAGGTGGATAGCCTTTGCCCTGAGATGGAGTTGTGTAAGACCTCGGGTTAGTGAGGAATCCTGGAGTACTCCAGGTGCTGTGTAAATACCCAGACAGAGAGAGATGGTCAGGAAGCCTTTACTTGAAGTACACAATCATGCATAAATCTTTTGACCTGGCCTGGTTTATTTTTACCTTTAATCCTAAAGAATTCCTGTCTGATATTCTAAATTTGTTTTTTCATGTTTTAATAGAACTAACTAGCAAAGCCTCATTCCAGTACGTGTGGGATTCTGATCTTAGCTTTTGACTAAAAGCTGCCTTTTTAACTCTTTCACGCCTCTCCTTTTTTTGATGTAATACAGTAACTACAGAAAATACTGGAAGGAACAATGTGCTGTTTTCCCCTTTCGGTAAAATAGAGGCACTTGAAGTGCAAAGCACCTACTATGTGACATTAACATTGGAAAATAAGCATCTAAGACTCAAAAAATTCAGCCAAAAAAAATATTGTCTTAGGAGCTTAATTATTTTCTCAAATCCGTAACTTTGGCTTATTTATTTCATAGTCGGAAGAGAATCACAATCAATATTTTAGTCAAGAATGTAACGCTGCATAAACAAAAATGAACCAAGTCAGGTTCATTTTTAAGTGTCATCATTTCCCCAGAGACAAAAATTGTGTGTCTTGCTGAGCTGCACATGGCGTAGGTAGAGGAGCTGCACCAGAGGCCAGATGCCCAGCCCAGCTGTGGCCAGCAAAGGACTGTGCGTAGCAGAAACTGCCTGCCCAGAACCACCAGCAATCCGAGAACAACCAGCAGGAGCTGGGCATTACATGCAGATGGAGTGCAACAAAAGAAAAGTGAGAATTATCAGACCAGCACAGTGAACAAGAGCAAGTTGTTAGAGTAGTCCTTGGCCCACCTAATGCCTACAATTGTCACTGCTCTCAAACCTTCCAAGGTAGAGTTGATTTGTTGGTGGGGCCAGGCAACTGTCAAGCAGAGAGTCTAGTAGCATCTGTGCTCTTCCATGCCAGGTCCTGTTAGTGCCAAAGAAAGGTCCTACACAGCTTTAATTTGCTAGTATACACATAGTCTCTGTGACCAAATACCCCAGAAGACAAATTCTACAAAAGATTTGGTTTGGATGACTATGATCTTTGTAGAGTCTACTTGTTGGCCACCAGTTTTTTGAAACTATGTACAAGCTTCGTTGTCCAGGCAAATTGCTGCCAATGGCAAAGAGTTTATTTACTGTGGCAGAGAGACGTCTGCCCATAAATAGACGCAGAGCTGCATAAGCACACACTAATTTGTTCATATGCCTGGTATAGCAGAGCCCTAGCCTTAATTTGGGGTTGCTTTAATAGAAATAAATTTTGAAAATTAGCAATTCTTTCTTAGATGTCTATTACAGACTTTTCAAAAATCCTATAATCTTACTTACTTAAAACCTGTGACTGCAGATCATCCCCTCTCCAGAACTGACAACTTGTTACAAGCAGGCCTATATGATGTCAGTATGTGATTATGTTTAAATAGCCCTGTCATAAAAAGCATTCCCTAGATTGATTTTTTCCCAGCATGATATTTGAAAGGCTGTGTTGCGTTTGTTGCGTTCTTAATGAAAGCCTTCTGCAGTGTGAAAAGGGAGTTAAAGCCCTGAATTAAGCTTGTAGGTACCATCTACCATACAGAATAAGTATGTAAAATGGAAAAAAACAACAAAATAATCTATGGGTCTGTGAGAGTTTCTCATGGTGGCAAAAAATTTTCCTGCCTCTTCAAAGTACAGATGAATTTGAATCTCACTTCTAAAGAAAGGCTCATGTTGCTAATCTCCTGTGTCCTGCTGTTTGAACTCATCAGCTTCAGAGATGATAAGAACATGTTATTATGCAAACTATCCAAGTTTATTTACGCAACCTCTTAAAACAGATTCTTTCAGTGGTATGGCCAGGTGGTTAATATCTATTGTCAAATTTTTTATGCATGCCAGTTCAGTAGTACACATTCTCCATCCCGTAAGTAAGATATCGTCCACTGTAGAATGCTCTGTCAGCCTAAATCTGAGGAGTTAATGTGCTTTCATCTTTAATCCCCTGGAATCCTTCTTTTCCTTCGATTTTGAAAATCTATGAATACTTCTACAGAGCACATCCTTCAACAAACACAATAAAAAAATCAAATAATCTAAGCAGTTCAAAATCAAGTTATATGTCAAGAAAGAATCTGGCAATGCAGTGCTAGTCTACCATAAAGTCTTTCATCTCTGCAAATGCTGGGAATACTCTAGTGTTCCTTAATTTTTCAGGTGAGCTCCCTATTCTAAATATTAAGTGACTTAAGCACTCAATTCTGGGACTCCCAACTTAATGTTCCCTCAAATTGATCTAATTTTTGAAGGATGGCTGTTCAATGCTTTCTGAACAGCAGGCTGTAATTTCTTCTAGTATCTATAAACTGAGGCAACAAAGATCACTCACGTCTTTTTGACATGTAGAACACATTTTTAATACATTTAATTTAACTACACGGCATTTGTAACAGCTGTGCATCATTAGGTCTTCTCCTGTATTTAAAAAGCTTTGCTTCTGTGTGGCATATAAATCACAGAATAAAACGTATGAGTAAAAATGTGAAATGAAGATACCAATTTATATAGAAGCGAAATAGGGAAGATTTATTTTCAGTGATTTTCTTATATCTGCTTAGACAGCCAGGAGAATGGTTCCCAGAATGGATGTGCCTGCAGTTTTTCACATCCATAGGTCAGCAGTTTGAGGTGGATCCTTGGATAGCTCAGACTTGAGCTAAAGGGCACTGCCACTAACAAAATGTCTTCCAGTGAAGATCAGACTGCCAGGGGTGGCTGGAAATCACCACCCCATGTGAGGGTCTTGGCATCACCCCTAAACCTCACTGAAGCGGTGGAGGTGACAGCAGGAGCTTGTGTGTGAGTTGAGAATGTCGCTGTGTCACAAGGAACAAGCTTTAACCAGGAGTCCTTGGCACATCAAGGTATTTAGAAAAAAAAAAATCATACATCTTAAGTCCATTTATAGCAACTTAAGAAGATGAGTTGGACATTTGTGGCCTGTGTCATCAGCTGGGTTATTTGAGTGAGCTCACATTGTGAAGACTATGGTAACTCAGATTACTTTGCAATTGCTGTAGTCTGGAAGACCACAGCTTCAAAGTGGCAGCAATAAAAGAGGCAAAGTCACCTGGATGGTGTTGCAAATTCTAGACAAACTCACTGAGAAATTTTAAGCAATTTGACTGTTCTTCAGAGAAAAAAATAAAAATAAATACTAGAAGAATGCCACTTTTAAGAACCTTGCACAATGCAAGTACTTAAACTCTTCCACAACCTTGGAATCCAAAAATTATTTTCACTTCTCTGTCTCTTTGGAGCATTATTTCCCCTTAAAATGACAAGTGCCTCAAAAGTGCTTTTGGTTTCCGAGCTAAAGCTTGACCTTTGCTGCTTTTCTTCTCCAAATAACACTGCTAAAATTATACATCAGACAAGAAGGCAAATGAATCATCCAGCTATGAAAATCTTATTTTGGAACTGTAGGAAAATATGTACCTGGGCATGTGGTTCTGAAGTTGATTAAATCACCACATTTGCAAATCCTTAAACTTTAGCTGCCTGTAAAGTTGATTTAAAATTCTGACAGAAAGATCACAAGCAAAATTTTCAGAAGAGCATGCAGGAGGTGTGCAACAACATCTATTAACAGGAAACAGTAAAAAAAAAACAGTAAAAAAAGATTTCTGATAGTTCATGTGGTGTTAAGGAGGACAGAAGCACTCATAGGATATTAGAAACATAGAATATCTCAAGTTGGAAGGTACCCGTAATGTTGCAGGTTTCATTCATATAGATAACATTGTCAGTTGGGTTCCATCTACCAAAAATCTACTCATTCATCTGAGAGATGAGAACTTTTGTTGGCCACAAGATTTCCAAGTAGGAGGTGAACAATCATTGCCCACCTCATACCTATTTAATACCTATTCTTGGTGGTGTCAGTCTACTCTGAGTGGTCACACACAGCCACCCTCCAAGAATCCGTCATCATAGCTAACTGGCGTTAGGCTGACTTTGCAAAAAAGCGAAATACTGAGAGAAGTGGAAAAGAGAAGTGCCTTTAAGCAGGTCCTTCCAGAACTGAGCTACAGCACAGTGCTGAAGAGACAATAACAGCCATTTTTATGCAGAACATTTCATCCCCAAGTGTGGTTAATCTCAAATAGCTGCTGCCAGGACTGTGGGCCTGTTGTGTGGATGAGAGGACTACACCTCTCTGTCCCAAACCAGAAAGAATGTGCAGAAAGCAACGATACACAGATTAAATCCAGTCAACATGTTCTTGACTTTATTTATGATGGGAAGGTGAAAGACAGAACAGACTTTCTAGACTATTTTGGTAATTAGAATGATTTAAAAATGTGGCTAAGCAACAGAGTGTACAGACCCTAGGCTGTTCTGCCAGCTCGTCTCGGTCCTCATATGCAGCATCCCTTGCTATTTCGTTACTAGATACCCTTAGGGTTGAGTGCTTCACTCGTGCTGCAGCATTCCAGCATGTTTCCTCTGGTTTTTTGTTTGTCATTTTGAGAAAAACGACACGTGCCCTGGGAGATTATGATTGCCTGAGCCTTTATGGTCTGTTTTTGAAGTTGGACCTAGGATGCAATGACAAACCAGTCCTAGATGCATGTGAGCTGCAAAGAGAAGTCACTGAGAGCAGCTCGTTAGGGCTCGGGCACACCATTTGAAGCTGAAAATCTTGGCTACTGTGACAGGGAATGAGCAGCAGAGAGGTAGCAACTTGGACTTCTGGTTTTCATTTGAGAAACACTACACAATGGAGGAAAGTTTTCTAAGCTAGTGTGGAGCGAGACAGGAAATTTTTGTCCATATGTCAAGTGCCTTTTCCTGCTGTTAGTGTCTGGAAAGTGAGCTGTGACACTAATAATTGCAATTATAGCTAAACTTTCAGGCTAAACTGTCAACAGAGCTGACTCAGACAAGGCTCTGTGAAAGTGAGTTTTTGTTCTTAACATGTGTTTAAGGGTACCTTCATCTGAGAGGTCACTTAATTGCTCTTCAAATACAGACCAGCATATTAATGTCCAATTTTATTACATGGAAAGACAATCCTATGGCACATCATACAGGTATATGACATACATAAAATATATTGCTCCCTGCCATGCTATCACATGGAAAACATAGGTAAAGTGAAAGCAGCTGCCTTAGCTGGCATCTGGAGATAACACCCCTGTTGTCAGGGCTTTTTAATGACCACAGAAGCCTTGCTTTGGAGTATCATCTGTCAACAGAACAACTAGCATAATGGTGTTAGATTGCATGCTAGGCACGTGCTTGAAGTTGACCTCTAAGAAGACCCAATTGCCCGAGTTGTTTGTCTTGCACTCCACTTCAGAGATCAATAACTCCTAAATAGTGGAGATGCCTCATCCCACAACTGCTGATAGCTATGACCACTAATGATTGAGAACACCTACACAAAATGCCAGGACTTCTCTGCACAGTTGTGGGAAAGGCCAACAGAACCCAAGTGAGATCCACCTCTCCCCTCACAGGGGTGGGCTGTTGGGCCACTGCTGCTGTCGCAAGGGGAAGGGAAGCATTTTGGTACCATGGCCCTCCCAAACACACGTGGATGCCTAAACTTACATGCAGAGACTTCAGCAGCCAAATATGGAGATGGTGGTTAGTTTCTTCTGGGGTTGGGCACAGCAATCTGATTGCTCTCCAAGACTAGACTTACACACCACCTGAGTAAGCAGTCTGCATTTCACCCTTAAGCCTAAGTCCTTATTTCAGTGTTGTCTGAAGTCCTTCCTGAGCTTTTAAATCCTTGCCCTGAAAACATTCTCCTGATAAGATGCATGATTTAATAACCTTTTAAAAAATAATAGAAAAGAAAGAAAACTGAGAACCCAAGTTCTGCACAGTAAGGTCAAATACTCTGTTACTTCTCCAAGCTGAGCTCATCATGCTCAGGATGTAGTTGTGTTGGTCCAGCTTTCCTTTAAAGAATTTTAACCTGATGTCCAAAACAAAGCAGTAAATTAGATGAACCTGTCAGATGAAATTCAATGTCCTTAGCTAAAACTTGGCATGTAGCTTTGCCAGCTCAGTTATAGATTTTATTTTTTTAATGACTATTTGGCTTTTTATTTCTCTCTGTGACTTTTTTTTTTATATCCTCCTCATTTCTGCCTTGAAATGTACTTTCCATTACAACAGTTGAGCACAGGAAAGCATTGCCTTACTAACTTCTCTAATGTAGCCATTTTGCTTAAATATTCTAGACGCTGGAGCTATCTTCTATTAAACTTAGTAGATTCTTTCTGTCATTGGGACATGCTTTTAAAGGTAAATTATTTTGCTTCTGAAGTGTATGGAAATGAATGTAATGTGGAAATTGACTTTGCTCAAATGAGGCTAAACAAAGCGTTAAAAAAAGGTAGAAGAGCATATGAACCTGATCAATGAAGGGACATCTACTTAATTTCCATTGCTGAATTCTGTAATTCCAGCACTCATGAAATTGGTTTTTCTCCAGGTATTTCTTAGTTCTAACACTGAATAAAACACTGTATTTTGAAGTTTTATCAATGCACATTTTAGGAATCACTTCACAGTTAACAGTGCATTATTTAGAATTACAAGGAAATTTTTATGCTACTTATTCCCTTTTTCTTTCTGATCTAGACCTCATAGTGGTGATATCGGCACTTTAAAAAGCTCTATTTGCTGCTTGCCCGTAATATTGAAAATATTAACATCCTGGCTTCACTAGCGGGTCATTCCCATGTTGAGAGGTGCCTGAAATGGCATGGGAAAAGGTAGCCTGAATTGTCACTCTATTCTCCATCTTCAGCTGAATGAGAAGAATGCCGATTACGGGGGGTAGCTGCTAATAATTTCCGAAATTGCTGCCATTTCTCTGGCCTCCAAAGTGGCTGACTTGTTGCTATCAATTCTAAATAAGCCATGGTTCTCCAGCCCAGAGAACAATATTTCCCCTCTTTCCTCAAACTTGCCATGAAGCAGAAAAAAACAGGAAAATCTAAACTTTAAGATGTTTCTTGGGAGGAAAAATGAACTCAAGTAGTGTCCTGGTTCGTCTACTTCTAAAGGAGTAAAAACTGAGTTGAAGAAGTTGACTTTCTCAAATTCAGCTTTAAAGCTTGACGTTAAGTTCTACAGTTCACATAAACACCAGCAATGCTTCTATAGGCATGTTATGTATGTGTCCTGTTGCTGACCTATGGTCCTAATAAACCACCGTAAGAATGACATCGTACATATGGCTACAAAGGGAAATTTAGTCTTCCAGAATCATGCATATGAAAGGTTTCCTGCAAGTGATATTAATCTATAGGCAGAGGTTTATATCCCTATACTAAATGAATGAGAATTAGACTGCCCAACCCTTTCATACTTAAAATAATTTCTTAATAAAGATTGAATCTCAATCTTATTTATGACACTGAGAATCCAGAATAGCCCCACTAAACACAATGGTGTTATTTGAAGTTTGCATGCAAAGAAAAGTAATTGATACACTTGTCAAGGACGGGCATGTATCTTAGTGCAAATGCAGCTCTGCCTCTCACATCTACTTAAATATCTCTTCAAACATTAATTCATCAAACTTCAGCTGTACCATGGGTACAGCTGTCTCAGAAGGACGTATCTGAGGTACTGAGATATGGAGAGAGAAAATCCCTGGCTCACAAAGAGAAAGAGCTTAACAGAATTCAGAACGGAATCCTCATCTCCTTTTCAGCCCATGCTTTTATCTTAGCACCTTCTTTTTTCCTGATTCACAGAACAAAAGAAATACAGCTTAGTGTTGATTTTACCTTCTGCAGAGTAGCCCTGGAACAGCAGCTCCACAAAATCCTTTACACAGTGGCAGTGACTCATTAGCAGGGTCAAGGGTTGTTTGCTCTTCTGATCTGCTCATTTATAGAGCTGCATCCAGAAGCCTGTTTACACAGGACTCCTTCCCTATGTTTATTATTTTCCGTTGATAAAAATACTTTCTTTCTAGCTCTTCATTGCCAGGAGCTGGTACACTCCAACAGCCAGCTGTGAGGTTGTACCCAGTCACTGGTGGTGGTCCAGCACTCACGGAGGCACCAGCAAGAAAAGGCATATGGTCCATGTGGGCGGGATGTTAGAGTGCCATTTGAGAATACCAGCAGTTATGAGAGCTAACACTGACATTCATTTTGGAAGCAGGACAGACCCACTCTCTGAGTTTTCAGTCTTAAAGCCACCTGTAACCTTCTAGAGTTGGCTTATGTTTTCCTGGAAGGGCATCCAGCATGTGCCGACTCCAGGGTTCCTTGGCTCTCCGTCTGTGTTTAAGTGGATGGGAGACTTCACCTAAAGGACCAGTCCCTCTCTTCCCATCACAGAGCAACATGCAGTAAATAAAAGAGTTAAGGATAATCTAGTAATTAGGAACAACCTCACTCCATATTTTTGCCCCATCTGACTTCCTAACAGAAGTGGATGAATCTATGTAAGGAGAACACTACCTTTTGTGGCATTCATAGATGGTGATTTCTCAAAATCAGATTTTATGACTGAGGTGCACTTCTAAAAACAACAGCAAAATGGACAAGCTAGCAAGTAGAGCTTGACAGGAGAGCATCCTCTCTTTTCTCATCACACTTCAGCTGAAGTTTGTTAAATTGCGTGATACCAGTTTATTACAATCCAGCCTAAGGCTTTAGAACTGCGGGTACTCATAAGGGCTTTCTCCCTTCTGTCCTCCAGAAAAGTTATTACATGCTATTTTTATTCTTGCTATGTTGTAGAGTTTTCAAGGGGAAATGTTCAACAGCACCAAATTTCTCCTTTTACAGCTTTTTTGCTGTGTCCCTGTTTGGTTAACTCCAGAGTTTGAAAATGAGAAAGCAACCTCCCATTACACATCAGCATTCCCAGCTGGCAGACTGTTAGAGATGAAATATCAAATCGCACATACTGTACAGACATTTAAAGGAGGAAAATTAAAAACTGCCTAGTTTCACATTTGAATATTAATGTTAATGAAGTATAATTTTCAGAGCATTTGGGAGCCCAGAGCACTGTCATTTACTTAGTGTTGAGATTCTCCTCTGTAGTTTTTAATAGTTTATACACAAAACCCTGTTTTAACTGGTTTTTAAACATCTTTACAAGACAGTATCTGCAATATAGATCCAAGTTTTCAACATAAATGCTACCTAACACTGTTCTAACAATACCGAAATAAAAGCTTATGGTTTAGTTCAACATTATCTTCAGGTGATGGCTTAAGTCCTTGATTTTCCCGAGAGACTGTCCTTTTCCTTTCTTTTCTATTCTTTCAATAGAAACTTGCAGGTGAACAGCATCATCTAAAGCAAATTAGTTTAATGACGATGCTTTTTCCACAAATCAATGATGCACATTAAAGATTCAGAATGCACTTCAGAGCAATCCAAAATGTGGAAAACAGCAAAGTACCTGGGATATCCTCCTCTAAATTATAGATTGAGAGTTAGATTCTGCTCTCAGCTATGCAGGTGCAAACCATTAATTTCAGAGCAGCTGCTTCAGGTTGACTTTGAAGTGCCCAAGATCAGAACTCAGCTAGGGAGTTGGTTCTTTCTCATTGCTCATGGCAGGTAGGAAGCACCCAATTCCTTGACTTGTCCTACGAATCACCTTCTCCACCGTGTTGTTATAGCACACATATCGTGTAAACTATGGGATATTATGGGTCCATTGCCTTAGGTTGTAGCAGGATGTGTGGGGAACTGAGAAACGTATTTGTGAGCAGCATAATGAAATATTTGGAAACTTAGTTCAATTTTTTCCACCTAATGACCCATGGGTGCCTGTGATTGGGTGGAACATCATCTAATGCGAGTCTGCTTCAATTTGCAATAAATGGACCAGTGCATCCATTGTAAAAGATTTCATCAATACTCAAACAGAAAAAATATGTGGAAAAAAATTGTTTAGTTCCCTTTTTCTGTACTGCATATTTTATTTTGCTTTATATTGGAAAGCCTTCCACTTAAAATATTTGTATAAGCTTTAAGTTTTCAACCTTTGCGATAGACCCCAAAGAAACTCCACGTGATTTTTAAATGCACACTAACAAATCAAATCTGTTCTTAATATCTTTGTTCCTGCACCCTTATGATTCAATGAAGCATAGGG
Organism: Apaloderma vittatum; assembly: GCF_000703405.1. NCBI lineage: Eukaryota > Metazoa > Chordata > Aves > Trogoniformes > Trogonidae > Apaloderma > Apaloderma vittatum. The sequence continues at coordinate 45,572 of NW_009700841.1, read as the reverse complement.
CTTTTGACCTTTTTAAAGGACAGCAGAAGGACACACTTAAATTATGTGTTGCATATGTGGACATATCCTCAGTTGCGGTAAACTGAAGAAAAGTATGCATTTCAAGGGGAGATCTAAGTCGTACACTCCTCTGTCACATCTGAGGAGGTCAATGTGCAGGGTAAAGATGCATGTTGATAATTTTAGGTATAATAAATTTGAGCTATAAAGAATTTGCAGGATTCCCCCCCTTGCCCCGAATTAAAAAGTGACAGTTGGGCGGAGAGACCCGGGGTCCCTTTTTATAAGTTTAGAGCGCTTTCCATCATGAGAATTAGAATTGGGTGAGGTTCATAAGTCTCATTTTGCCAACATTTGCCTCTGTCAGTGCAGCAAAAGGGAGCTCTCAAATGGCCTCATGAGCTTCCCAGCTTGCAATTTCGAAGCAAATGAAAACCATGATGTTTGTATCCTTTATGCAGCTACTCCCAGGCTCACTCATCCTCAAACAGCATGCTCTCTATTTGCAAAAATTTGCAGATAGATTTAGATAAATTTGCCCGAGTAACAAAATAACACAAGGATTAAGAATTGCATATAAAATGTGAGCTTTGATAATAAACCAGAACATGTGGGAGTCCTGCTCTAAGGCAGCAGCACGTCTTGAGTCAAGGAGACTCAGTGAATAAAACTGTCTCAGCATGGCATTAAAAGGAAGTTCTTACTGATTTTGGCCTGGCTTCACATGCCTGTGATAGATGAGAATACATTCATTTTCCATAAGCAGGAAAGCCCTGTGTGTTTTCATTTCAGTAGTAATGGAAGTGACAATACGTTAGGGGGCTTTGAGAAGGCAGGAGAGAGTCCAGCTGAGATGATGTTGCCCCTTCCTACCCCAGGTTACCACTGTGGTAGATAGTGCACATGCTCTGAAAGCTGCCTGAGGGTCTTGTGGCCTGTCCACGAAAAATGATGACGTTCTCAGAAGTGAATTGAAAAGACCATTACAGCTGTGCTGTCTTGCACAAAGTATTTTGTGCCTCTGAGCTTCATCCTTCTGCTATCAATGAGGGCATTCCAGATGATGTCATTTTAAAGGGAAAAAGATGTAAACAATTTGCTTTGATATGCCAGAAACAGGCCTAATTATCTGGAGATTTGCAGCTGTATCTGCAAACCATTACAGGCTGAATTAAATCCTTTTGAAAAGCCAGGTCTTATTCCTCTTTACTGTTCCTTGCATCTAAGCACCCTGATAAGCCATACGTATTTGTGTTAATTAGGCAAACGTTTGGCAATCTCTTTATTCCTTTTTTGTCTCGAGAAAAAAAGCCCAGACAAGACGGAGCATCCCAGGGAGACCAATGTGTTCACGCCTCCTTCGCAATGAATGTCACTGTGACCAATTACAGGGGCCCCAAGCCCGAACAAAAGAAATTGCAGCAAAAAAAGCAATGGGCTCTAAAAATATCTATTGTCTTTAATCAAGGGAAAGAGACTAAGGGACAGGCAGATGGAATAGGAAGCACACACAGTAAGTATCTGGGCTGTGGGCAACGAATTCAGCCGCTGTGGAAGTTGACACCTCGCATGTTCCCTCTGAACCTTCTCTTAAAATGGAGCTTGAACCTCTGTTCAGTGTGTGCATGCTGGATCAAAGTGATGCTTCCCTGCCAACGTTTCTCTGCTGGCTTCCAAAGAATCTAACTGAAGTAACTATGCACATCCTCTCGTGTTGCAAAGAAAACCTGAATATAAAGGGGTTCCTTCTCCCCAAGCTCTAGCTAGGTAGAAACTCTGAAGCGAGTGCTTGATGTTGCATTTCTACAGCTCTGCCAGGAAGAAACAGAGTTTGAAAAGTGTGAACTGTCCCACTCCATCTCAGTCAGGAACGGATTGTGAAGCCTAGCTAAAACTTATCCTTGTGCTCATGTACTGTGCTGGCCACAGGCGTATGGGGTCTTCTGCTTCCATGTGGTCTCTTTAGGGTGGGAGTCAGTATTACCAAACCTGAAAAACTCATATGATCATCACCCACATTTCCTTCACCATTTTGTCTGGCAGAAAAAAAATAAATGTATAACCAGTAATAACATTTCCAAAGCATGAGGCTGAAAGTGAGTAATACTCAAACTCAAGCTCAACCTCACGTAAGAAACTAAATTAAGGGCTGCTTCTGTGCTGCCTTTCTCCCACCCTATGCTCTTCTCTGCTGGAATTTGTGGTGCTCCTTGCCAGTCCCACCCACCTCCATGCCAGGGAACTGCCGAGAGAGCTGCAGGCTCAGCGAAGCTGCTGGCCTGACTGCCTGGGCTGGAAAATTATTTCTGTGGGTTCGGTATCTGTGATTTAATGCTGCGCTAATATTAAGCATCTAACACAATATAATGTTGTTCTAAACCAAGTAATTGCCTAGGAATACACATATGAAAGAACCCCACCTGTCTTTATTTTTCATTTTCAAGCTGGAGGCAGGTTATAAAGTAAGCCTGGGAACAATTGGTCTCCAGCAGTGGTTTAGGAACCAGAGACAGAAGTATCTTTTTTACAACCTTTTGATAGACTATTTTGCGGAACAGCTGGAGATCTGTAGGGACAGTGGCTGTGCTCAGCCTACTTGCTGTTTTCCACGTATTCAGAGAGAACTGGAAAGGATTGTCTACACCATCCACTAACCACAAGATACCACTGTTGATTTAATGCAGTGCCTTGCATTTCTACAGCTAAATAGAAATTTGGGGCATTAATAAGACATATTTCAGAAGACTTAACATGTTGATGAGCAGAACAGGTTATTTATGTCAGAAACCGAGCCGGGGTGGACCTGTGCCCATCTTTGCACTTCTGTTCCGAAGAAGTTCTCAGATCAGATGAGACAGGTTTCCCCTCTTTTTCTCCTCCATTACAGAAAGTTGGAAAGAAGGTCAATATAAGGACTGAGAAATCAGGATAAACCCAAGATACCTTCCTGCAATCTAAGTTTGCTCCTGCACTAGTCTGCATACACGGAGCAGTGTTTAAACTCCAGGTTCCTGCTAAGCCTTTTATAGGAAATCATGGGATTTCACGAGGTTTTGAGCTCATGAGCTCAAAAATTGCTAGAATTTGATAAATGGCAGAGGTGGGACCGATTTCTGGATTTGAGTCTACTTTTACATCAGCCACTAGCCAAAATTCGTGCTGCTTGGTGGTCTGGTTCAGGTCTGTCTGTAATCCAAGCACTAGGAGA